>NC_138319.1:28627500-28835000 GCF_965601325.2 Salmo salar | reverse complement strand
AACAATAGTATCCAGGACAGACCATCAACTAACTGTAGTGTCTAGGACAGACCCTCAACTAACTGTAGTGTCTAGGACAGACCCTCAACAATAGTATCCAGGACAGACCCTCAACCAACTGTAGTATCCAGGACAGACCACAAGAAGGTGTAAGAGGATAATGAAGAACACTTGGCAGGAGTATGGTGGTCAGAACAGAGTGAATACTTAAATCAGGAGTCAGGAGTATTGTTAGATCTAGAAGCCTGTGTAGCATAATCCAATGTACCTGTAGAGCTAGAGGAGGCATTTACACCAGGGGTTGGAACTGGTTCACAGAACCAAAAAATAACACAATATTTAGAGGAACAGAATCAGAACCGGTAACAAGTGATCTGTACTGTTCCGGAAGACAACTGTTATTTAAAAGCATGGGAACCGGTTAATAAAGTTTTTACATTCTGTGCATTTTTTTTTTCAGTCCCCCCAAAAAACAAAGTGCATATACTGTACAAAGCCCTCCCTTGGTCACTCAGAAACGTATTCCAGTGTCTGCCTGCCAGATGAGTATCTTTGCCAGTGTGTGCAAGCTGTGTGTTAGCAAGCTACTCTTTTCACACTTATTTGTGAAGTAATTTCATGTTCAGCTAAATGTTAAAAAAACATATTGAAGTTTAAAAAGGAACATAAACGTAACGATGATGCTGTGAGTCGAGAAGCAGGTGCAACGTTTGTTTTATTAAACATGAAACGAGACAGTGTATGTGGCAACATAGCATGAACAATACCGACTGAGGAATGAACGAGGGACAGATAAAGGGGAGGTAATGGAGTCCAGGTGTGAATCATAATGATCAGCAGCTGTACGTAATGATGAATCCCAGGACCGTTGGTTAGTACTCCGGCGACGAACGGGAGAAACAGCAGTAGACATGACAGTACCCCCCCCCCCAGGTTGGTCTGGGCGGCAAAGGTGGAAGTCACAGATGATGTCCAGAATGTCCTCCACTGGAACCCGACACCGCTCCTCTGGGCCATACCCCTCCCAATCCACCAGTGACTGTAGCCGACCCCCACGACGCCGGTAGTTCAGTAGGGATCTGACAACATACGCCGGACTCCCCTCTATGTCTGGGGGGGGGGGGGGGGGACGACAGCATCAGCTAGTGGAACTGGAGCCACCGGCATGAGAAGGGAAACATGAAAAGAGGGTGAGATAATAGTGACTGGGAAGCTGTAACCTATACGTCACCTCGTTGACCCTCCGGAGAAGCTTGAATGTCCCCACAAACTGGGGTCTCAGTTTCTTGCAGGGCAGGCAGAGTGGGAGGTTCCTGGTAGAAGCCAGACGTGATCCCAGAGTGGAACACTGGGGTCTCACTGCAGTGGCGGTCTGCCTGTTCCTTTTGACGGTGGACGGCATCAAACCACTCATCAACCGCAGGAGTGTCGGTCTGGCCCGGGGTCCACGGAGCCAGAGCTGGCTGAAAAACCAGAACACACTAGAAGGGGGTCAACCCAGTGGAGGAGTGATGTATCTAGTTCTGGGCATACTCTGCCCATGGAAGGAATCGTGCCCACTCACCCTGCCAGTCCTGACAGTGACTCCTCAGGAACCTCCCCAGCTCCTGGTTCACCCTTTCCACCTGCCCGTTGGACTGAGGCCGGTACCCGGAATTGAGGCTGACCATGACCCCGAGCTTCTCCAGAAAGGCCCTCCATACTCATGATGTGAATTGGGGGCAACGGTCGGGGACGATGTCCTCCGGAAGGCCATAATGCCAGAAGACCTGCTGGAATAGTGCCTCAGTGACCTGGAGAGCAGTGGGGAGACCAGGAAGAGGGATTAAAACGGATTTAGAAAATCTATTGACCACCACCAAAATGGTGATGAAACCATCAGAGGAGAGATTGGTTAAAGTCAATGGATAGATGTGACCAGGGTTGCTCGGGCATGGGAAGCGACAGGAGCTTCCCTGCTGGAGCATTCTGGGAAGACTTGGTTTGAGCACATACGGAGCAGGAGTTGACATAGTGAGTGACGTCCTGCGCTATCATGGGCCACCAGTATTTCCCAGAGATGGACTGGATAGTGTGAAACACCTGGATGTGAAGCGACGACAGCTGTGTGTGCCCAGGTCAGCAGCCGGTCCCGCTCGCTAACCTGAGCGGGTTGCTGAATGGGTTGTTGTGCTGGCTCGACTGGTTAAAAAGTATCCTCCGCTAGTCGAAGCCAACGCCTCTGGGGGTTGTTCTAGACGTTGCAAACTGCGAAGTACTTCTTCATAGCCGTCCCCAGTTGTGCCAGCTGGTCATGGTGTTGACGTAGAAGATGAGCTTGTTCGTCGACCGTCAGAGACATTTGATATTCCTGCTGCTTCCATAGTTTTGTGAGTCAGTATTCTGTAACAATGACGCTGTGAGTCGAGAAGCAGGTGAAACGTTTAATCAAACATGAAACGAGACAGCGTAACAGTGGCGATATAGTATGAACACAGGAACAAAACCACCTGAGGAATGAACGTAAGGGAGGGACAGATAAAGGGGAGGTAATGAGGAAGGTAATGGTGTGAATCATAATGATCTGCAGATGCGCGTAATGATGGATGCCAGGTGTGCGTAATGATGGATGCCAGGTGTGCGTAATGATGAATCCCAGGACTGGGGTTAGGGGAGGAGCAGGGGTAAACGTGACAACAAAGAAACAATATAAACCGTTAGTGTTTTAGGGTTTCAACCGGTTCAGAACTTTATTTTTTGGTCGGAACAGTGGAACGGAACAAGAACAAAAATAATGGTTCTGTTCAGAGTGAAACGATTAGAACATTTTGGTTCCAACCGAAACGTAAACATCCGTACTGCTAGACTTAGCCTTGACGGCATGTTAACTAGTGTATGATGTGTGTACTTCTGTTTGGTGAGTAATCCTCCGTCACATATTGTCTCTTATCCCAGAAACCACTGCCAATGAGAGAGGCTTGTCTGAGAGCAGTCCCCTTACCACAGGAGAGACCTTGTCGACAAATGTCAACATCCTCACCCCCTAACATGTTCCCGCGGCCATGCCAGAGACTGCATGACCTACACAGCTGGTGGATGGAGCAGCAGTACAATGAGTAGGTCTACCTGAGGCCTTGGGATGAGACCTGGCAGGACTGACGTTACTCACCATCAGCTGGCCTGAAAGTGATCCACAGTTACAGCAGTGAACTGTAATATTTAGGACACATAACTTCCTTCACTGATATTGGCCTTTTTAGAGATTGTCTGTTTTTACCTACCTGTGGTGAGCAGTATGTCAAAACTACTCCAGGAGATAAAAAAAATAAAAAATATGTTTGACAAAAATAAATCTAAGTAATGAATGTTGAAGAACTTTAATTATATCCAGAAAATAGTTGGCAACCATATCCTTGGTGGATATCCGTGGAGAGTATGTGGAGGGGAGGCCAATTCATTGTCATGTCATTCATACAGACTTTAAAGATCTAATCGGCCAACCAGTAAAATGCTACAAAGTCAGACAGATTCACTGAGTTTGTTCAGTCATTATCTGCTGGCCTTGCAGTCTATCCATGACATTTTGCTTTAGCACAGTCGCTGCTTTGTCTTGCAAACCAAGCTCAGTCACAACTTCACAGTGTTTGTCTAGAGCAGAAAGTCCCCATCTAATGTGTAAATGTTTCACAATGCAATACACTTTGCCCTACAATTATATGGCCAATAGTAAAGAAACTGAATGACAAGCACAGGTACTGTATTCTTTGCAATCCATTAAGAGGGAGAGGAGTTTGTTTCCACAACGATAAACCTGTGGTCTGGTCTCCATGGAGATGGCCTGGGTTCTGGTTTCCATGACATTAAGGGGTCTGATGTTGATGGTGATTCTGCTGTGGACTGTCACATCCACAGATGGGGAAGGTGAGTAACAACCATCATCAGTCTGTCTTAGTTCATCTGTCGTTACCTTCTGTCTGTCTCAAAGAATTATATTCCAAAATAACTCCAATAGATGTAGGATCTTAATTTGATCACTCTTTTGTTGCTGTGAATTTTCTTGCACAGTAGGAAATGCAAAGCTTTAGTGTACTCAATTTCAAAAATGGCTTAACTATAATCCACATAATAATTCACATTTCCTGTTGGTGCAGGATTATTTTTACTGATGTAGCAAACTGGCTGTGTAGATCCTACATCTGTAGTCCTAGGTCTGTTTGAAAGTAAGTGCTGAGCTAGCATCAGCTGGGAGGAGGGAAATTGTTATCACACAGGACTGACAGGGTTTTACTGATATAAACCCACTGGAATCACCTTATATGAGTTTAACTGAAAATAAACAAGCTTCTCTGAAACATGAATTACTTAATTCAAGAGCAGACTTCTCCTGTTGTGCGTAGTGATCTTTGGCCACTTCCACCCTAAAGCAAAGTGTTATACAAATGAATGGTCATGTGATTGACATGAGGTCTCATCAATGTCTCTCTGTGATTGTTTGAACAACTTCAAAGTAGGAATCAGTGATTCAATTTAACAGACAAGACAGGCTAAGATGGTTTATCAATGTAAATGATTGCTGAATGGGCGTGTGGTGTTATTAGAGGCATGAAGGAAGTGTAGTCATTCAGGTCTGACTGGAGTCTTTACTTTAGATTGTGATTTTAGTTAGAGGTTAGGTGCTGTCGGTGTGGAGGGGGGCGGGTGGAGGACCGAGGAGGACCACAATGACAGATTAGACTCAGGTTAATATTAATAATAATAACAGGTTACTCACTTTACCAAGGTATCTGACTATTGGGGAGTATAGGAGTCTGTTTTTGAAACCCCTTTTGTCCAGATCCTCATTGAACGTGTGTGCGTGTGTGTTTATTGTGTGTTCTCAGAGGATTGTGTCCTGCCCTGCAGCTTCCAGCGTGGCAGTGAGGAAGTCATCCACTGGCTGCAACCAGAAGACAAGGACCTGACCGTCCACTCCTACTACTACAGTACAGATCAGCTCAAACAGCAGAGCCAGCCTTACAGAGGGAGAACAGCCCTGTTCAATGACCAGATCCCCAAAGGAAACGCTTCACTACTGCTGAGAGGGATCACACTCCAGGACCAGGGCAGATACAAGTGTTACACCAGCACTATTAAAGACAACAATGAGTCCTTCGTTAACATAGCAGTGGAGGGTACGGAATGTCTGTCTGCCTGTCTGTCTATGATGATCACTTCATGGCTGCTCCATGTGTAATGTCTACTTTGTTGCAGCTCCAGTCCGCTTGGTGGACATACAGTTATCAGATGACATCATCACCTGCAGTTCTACAGGTATCTACCCCGAGCCTAAACTCACCTGGTCCACTGACCGCCCCCCTCTGACCTTTCATTTGACCCTGGAACCATCCAGAACTCCACCAGCATCAAGGTGGATGACCGGGGCCTCTATGACATCACCAGCACAAAACAGTTTAGCAGAGACCGAACCAACATCTGTACCGTGACCTCTGGGACAGTAGAAAGGACAGCAACCCTGAAACAGCAAGGTAAACAATTGATCAACCTATTAATAAAAAAACTCATAAATCTATGAGTAAATTATATTTATCTGGATGCAAACTGTACAAAAACAAGACGTCAAATCAAGCTAAAAATGCTGTTTCTCATGACATAATTTCAGATCCGGTCGAATGGCACACCAATGGCACACCTCAGATGCAGGTTGACGACCAGTGGAAGGAGCAGGTTCAGAGTTTGTCTGACTCTGGCAGCCTTCAGCTCCACAAGTTAACCATGGTCCACCAGGGGACCTACAGCTGTGAACTCTCTACTGCCAGAGACACACACCTGATCCTCACCTACCTGCAGATCACACCTGATAAACTATCTGATGGTACAAAGTTTACTTTTACTGTTTCCCCTCACTGTAAGTCACAGGATCACATTAAACAATACAACTGATACTCTGTATTTTCTCCTTCAGTTTCAGATGGACTGAGTCCAGGTTCAATCACTGGTATAGCAGCAGCAATTATAGCAGCAGCAATTATAGCAGCAGCAGTGATATGTTTCAGGCTGAGAGGTAAGTTATGATGATGACATCATAATCTGTTGAACCATTTAACACAACCACCTCCTGATGAACAGAGAGGAGGGTTACATTGGTGGCTTTTAATGAACAGCATTGAGTTTCTGCTATTTTACTGCCTCCCATCTCGTAGCATTCTGCCCCCAATGTAGAAGCAACACGGTCATCTGAAGAGGGAGAGGCACTCTCTGCCACAGGTAGACGTCCATGGAATATTCATGTCCTTATGGTTACATTTATTTACTCATACTAGCTGTTTGTGTGTCTGAATCCTGCTAACTCACCCTAAACTCACCTATCCCCCTCCAGCAAATACAAATGGTCCAAATGAAAACGGTCAGAGTGGAATACCACTTCAGAATGGAGAAGAAAGAGAGGAAGACATAGAAAGACAAGAACAAGGTCAAGGAGAAGAGGGATCAGCCACATCAACCATACTAATGCCTTGAATCAACATTAAGAAAATGTTCCATTAAAACACAAAACATTAGTAATATTCAGAGAACTAACCAATGTTTTGAATCTCACTGACATCATGCCACAAAAAATGTATTGCTGCAAAGAAATCACTACTAAAGGACACCAATAAGAAGAAGAGACTTGCTTGGGCCAAGAAACACGAGCAATTGACATTAGACCTGTGGAAATCTGTCCTTTGGTCTGATGAGTCCAAATTTGAGATTTTTGGATCCAACTGCTGTGTCTTCATGAGACGCAGAGTAGGTGAACGGATGATCTCTGCATGTGTGGTTCCCCTCATGAAGCATGGAGGAGGAGGTGTGATGGTGTGGGGGTGCTTTGCTGGTGACACTGTCAGTGATTTATTTCGAATTCAAGACACACTTTACCAGCATGGCTACCACAGCATTCTGCGGAGACACACCATCCAATCTGGTTTGGGCTTAGTGGGACTATCATTTGTTTTTCAACAGGAAGAAGAAAGAGAGGAAGACATAGAAAGACAACAACAAGAACAAGGTCAAGGAGAAGAGGGGTCAGCCACAGCAGACATACTAGTGCCTCAGACAGAAGGAGAGGACATTGATCCTGGGTAAGACAAAAATGACATTCTAGAACTCTCTGGTGGGTAAGCAGAGTCAAAAGTCAAGAAGAATGTGAGAAGAAATGTGTCAGTGTTCTACAGGATGGGGTCATGGTCTCTCTTAGAAAGAGACAATGGCTATTATTGATTAGCCAATACATTGATGACCAAACCACTACTGGTTTAGACACTAGGCACTTGTTGAGACCTGAAAGAATTCAGTAACTATAACTATAAACAATAATTAAAATTACACCTACAGAAGACAAGGTGAAGCTATAATCATATTCCTTTAGGATCCATATGGAGTGGCAAGCAGGGGTTGTTTCTGGACCAGCCTCATCTTTGACTTTAAAAAGAAGAATATGAGAAGAAATGTGTCAGTGTTCTACGGGATGGTCTCATTCAACTTCATTGTGTCTTGGATAAGCCTGTCAGCTTTTACACACACTGAATGGACAGGACAGGAAAGGACCTGTTTCATTATCACAAGTAACTTGCTGGCATGTTAATCAATCAATTTCAATACATTATTAAGTTGATTGATTGTGGGACATGGGTTTTTAAGTTTTAGTTACATTTATTGTGTGTGTATGCATGCATTTTGCTATGGGATGAGGAACTAGCTACACTGTGATAAAGTTTATTTACTGTAGCATCACACCCTCACCTTGATGAATGCAGGTGATCTTTACCTGTATGTAACATGATCCCTCTAGAAGTCCCAGACAGTCTCTCTCTGAAGAGAGAGGAGCTATAGTAGCAGGAACAATAAGTTACCTGAAACAGAATGGGAAGCTGTGATGATAACAACCATAGTCAGCCTCTATTGAGCCATTTAACACACCATAATGTTATACATTTAGAATGATATTGGCTATTGGTTTTGATTGAGTTCTACAGAGATAAAGTCACCAGCAACTGAATGTGAGATAACTGCCTCCACCACAGGTACTGTAGGACTGTTGTCTGTATCCAGTGATATAACTCTGTTTAGGAGATTAAATGAAACCGACTTATCCACATATCTTTCTCTGCGCAGCTAATGAAAACGGTCCATTTGGAAAACTACTTCTGAATGGGGGACAAAAAGGGGGAGATATTGACGAACAACAAGGAGAAGAGCTAACGTAGCAGCAATACTGTTGCACTGCCTCATGAATCAAGGTTGACCTAGAGGTGAAAATGGACCTTATTCACAGTGGACATTCAAACGTCTAGCAGCAGACTAATATGTTTCCTATGCTGACCAAAAGAGACTTTTAAAACCAACAGAAGATTCACCTAGGCTGGAGTTACTAGTCAAATAACACTGATTGGTTTCTTAACTTTGGTTAATTATATTCTTTTCTGTGAATTTAAAGGCTGTCCTATTATCCTAATGAGAAAAGATTCATCCAAGCCTTATCATTCCACATAATGCTATGAACAATGTTATTAAATATGTTAACTTTACTATCCTTTGTTTGCTTCTATTTAACGTTGCCTGCTCAACTCAAACCTCTGTTTTCCACCTCTTAACATTTGGATCAGTGAGTAGATCTAGTGAATACTGCCTGGTCTCCAAGGATACACTGCACCTGTGTCTGAAAGTTTGTTGGTGCATTACAGAGCCTGCATGGTATTCATGGGAACTGTCCACAGGTGAATGCAACCTTCTCCTGATCTCTTGGTTCCACATCAACCTGCCAGTAACCAGAAGACATTGGTCTAATACCGTGTGTCCTGCTTGGGACTGGCCAGTGACTCCTGGATTCTGGGAGGGGGCTTACAACCTTGCAGGACCATGTGCTGAACTTGTGTTCATGTTGGTGAAAGATAAATGTCCCTCTGGAGATTCTGAGGTCAGTTTTGTATTCTCATTCCGGGTTTAGAATAAGACTTTCAGAAGGGAAATCTGATCGTAGATCTGTGCCTAAGGGCAACTCCTACTCAGAGATGGATCAGGTCAAAGACAGCCAAACATTGCCATCTAGTGGCCTTACAGCCTCGGCTTCATATGTCTTTTCCTGACTGAACGCAGATACAATAGGGTCTAGGCCATGAGTTCCCAAACGTATTCTCATTCTGATAACTGAAAATTCTCACGACCCCAACCATGTAATTAAAAAAAGATGTAATTAACAGAAAATATTAACTTTTTTATTTGGGGCTATGGCAGTCAATTGAAGAACATTGTAACAGTATTTCTAGTTGTCTTAACTCACCATCACATAATTGTAATGTGGGACTATGATAGTCAATTGCAAAGTAGTCTGACACAATGTTTCTTATCTCACCACCACTAATGAGTTGGGTGTGCTTGATGCATGTTGTGTAGGAGATTCTCAAAGTCAGGGGGCGTGGTCGACATTGAGCACCTTATCTCTGGTGTCACATCCAACCTCGATCGATATTTGGTTTTAATGCAGACGAGAACACTGATGGTGCTTTCAAGACTACTGGGAACTCAGAAAAATCATGACGTCAGTGATCTTCAGGTTGGAAAGTCGGAGCTCTAGAAACAGGCCTGAGTTCCCGAGTTGGAATTCTGAGTCAAAACTATTTATTTTCCCATTTGCTTTGAACGCACTGAAGTCGGAAGCCAGAGATTTCCGAGTTCCCAGTTAATTAAGACGCGGCATTAATGTTCAGAGGGCGACAGCAGTGTACTGAGTCAGGAACCAAAACTCCTCCGTAATGACACGTGAACGCATTCAGTCACATGACAGCTTGATCAGCTGTTCGATTTCACTTTTCACGTCACCTCACATAAAGCAACTCATTTGCATAACATTGTGTAATAGGCTGAGAGACTTTCGAACGTGTAAAACATTACAATAGCATCTCACGGCGTATAGCGAACACAAGTCAATGCATGTGCATCTCGGCCGTCACAGCCAAAGTCCATTTGGAGAGCATAAGCTCTGGAGTCGTTCAGTCAATTCCTCTTGATTACAAGCAATAGCATGAATTATTTGTTTCACAGTGTTATTTGACAAAGGTATTGATGTGAGTTTCTGTGCCTCTGTCTCCCCACACATTGTTTTCACCATAACAATTGCTGCCGGTAATATCAAAGTCTCTGTAATAGTGTGTGGTTTCATAGCGTAGCAGGTCTTACCATTCACCATAGGAATGATTCAAGTGCAACAGTCAAGAGCAAACTTTACCCATGATCTAAGGGCGCTCTCTCGTTTATATTTCAATAATTCTCATTTCGATTTTGAAGGTTAACCACTTTACAATGATTTTGACATACAAAGAAGATAATATACATATTTTTGTATATATAATTATTTTGTTCAGGATTTTAAAACATTCTCCCACGACCCCATTTTCATATCAGGCGACCCCACATGGGGTCAAAACCCCTAGTTTGGGAGCCGCCGGTCTAAGCAAATCTCACACAACAGTGAGTCAGTTTTAAATATTTAATACAATCACACAAGTATATATGTACATGTGACTGTCAAACATACAAGTCAGTCAAAATCGCAACACTGTTTCCTCAAGCAACACCTTTCCAACTGGAAAAGATCAGCGGCCAACAAATGTGTGTTACGGACTCTAACACAAGGCTACATTACAATTGCCAGTAATCCACATGCTTCAGGGGTGTCTTAAAAACAACAGCTGGCAACCCTGCTCAAAAACAAACACATCCTTGCTCCTGGAAAAGCATGCACTCAGATGTAGAATCAGTTTACATACAATAGGCCCTGAGGTGTATATGACAGGTGTGTGTGATCTCTTTACAGACACACACTTGAGGAGTGTGTCCTGCCCTGCAGCTTCCAGCTAGACCGTGATGAGGTCGTCAACTGGCTCAAACAGGAAGTGCCTTCCACTCCGAGCAGGGGAGCTGACTGTGCATGAGCAGTACACTGGCCGCACCTCCGTCCTCACACACCTGGTCTCCCGTGGCAACATATCGCTGCATCTGACGGGGTGTGGCCCAGGGACCACGGCAGATACAAGTGTCACGTGCATACCTCTGCAGGCGTGCACAAAGCCAATGCCATCGTCAGGGTGGAGGGTGAGTCAAGCTGTCAATAGAACAGTAGACACACCCACAGTCCGACTGTCCTAGCTTGTTACAGTTATTCTATCAACGTATGATCAGTTGATGTGTGTATATATAGTACCGGTCAAAGGTTTGGACACACCTACTCATTCAAGGGTTTTTCATTATTTGTACTATTTTCTACATTGTAGAATAATAGTGAAGAAATCAAAACTACAAAATAACACATATGGAATCATGTAGTAACCAAAAAAGTGTTAAACAAATCAAAATAGATTTTATATTTTAGATTCTTCAATGTAGTCACCTTTTGACTTGATGACAGCTTTGCACACTCTTGTTATTCTCTCAACCAGTTTCATGAGGTAGTCACCTGCCTTTCCTGGAGTTTCACAAATCACAACGAAGCGGCCCTCATCCTCACCTACGACAGCCAATCACAGCTCAGTTCTGCCTCAACACCCTGGGAGGCCTGTGCGTGATTGGATGTCCTCAGGCTGCCATTCGGTGACGGATCGCTGCAATTGGTCAACCCAGTCAGTCTGGAACACACAGGGACCTATACCTGTGTTTACTCTTCCCCCCAGCACACACACACAGAACACACCGGGGTCAACATCTCAGCTGTCACTGGTGAGAGAACACTCACACCTACACACACTAACCATACCTACGAGTGTCTGTTAGGGGTATACAGTCTCTGAATATTGCCCGTGTGTCTATTGCCTTTATCTGTTACCCGTGTGCCTGTAACCCGCGCGCGTCTGTTACCTGTGCGCGTCTGTTACCTGCGCGCGTCTGTTACCTGCGCGCGTGTTACCTGCGCGTCTGTTACCTGTGCGCGTCTGTTACCTGCGCATCTGTTACCTGTGCGCATCTGTTACCTGTGCGCGTCTGTTACCTGTGCGCGTCTGTTACCTGTATATCTGTTACCTGTATATCTGTTACCTGTATATCTGTTACCTGTGCGCGTCTGTTACCTGTACATCTGTTACCTGTGCGCGTCTGTTACCTGTACATCTGTTACCTGTACATATGTTACCTGTACATCTGTTACCTGTACATCTGTTACCTGTATATCTGTTACCTGTGCGCGTCTGTTACCTGTATATCTGTTACCTGTATATCTGTTACCTGTGCGCGTCTGTTACCTGTATATCTGTTACCTGTATATCTGTTACCTGTGCGCGTCTGTTACCTGTATATCTGTTACCTGTACATCTGTTACCTGTATATCTGTTACCTGTGCGCGTCTGTTACCTGTACATCTGTTACCTGTGCGCGTCTGTTACCTGTATATCTGTTACCTGTGCGCGTCTGTTAGCTGTGCGCGTCTGTTACCTGTGCGCGTCTGTTACCTGTATATCTGTTACCTGTATATCTGTTACCTGTATATCTGTTACCTGTGCGCGTCTGTTACCTGTGCGCGTCTGTTACCTGTGCGCGTCTGTTACCTGTGCGCGTCTGTTACCTGTGCGCGTCTGTTACCTGTGCATCTGTTACCTGTGCATCTGTTACCTGTGCATCTGTTACCTGTGCATCTGTTACCTGTATATCTGTTACCTGTATATCTGTTACCTGTATATCTGTTACCTGTATATCTGTTACCTGTATATCTGTTACCTGTGCGTCTGTTATATTACTTGCGCGTCTTTTATATTACTTGCGCGTCTGTTATATTACTTGCGCGTCTGTTATATTACTTGCGCGTCTGTTATATTACTTGCGCGTCTGTTATATTACTTGCGCGTCTGTTATATTACTTGTGTGTCTGTTACCTGTGTGTAGGTAAGCGTATGATACATCAACAGGCATCTCGTGGTGGATCTTTGCCATGGTGATAGCAATGCTGACTCTCGCCCTCACAGGAATTCTGGGAAATCTGAAAGTCCGAGGTAAGGAGTATGGGCAGGGGAAAGGGTTAACTATAATAATAAACCTAACATCTGTCTATATTCACAAATGTGTAGTAATACTGAGAGAACTAAGGCTGAATGAGCTTGCAGGTAAAATGACGGTTTAAATACTTCTACATTTACCCTATCTGTACCTGATGTCCCTTTTCCTGTCACCAGGTAACCAGTCCAAGCCCAGAAAGAGACCAGAGGAAACCAGTGAGATGAAGCCAGTGAAAGGTAAGTCACAGTCCAGCCTTACTGTGGAGTGTATGTGTAGTATCCAGGACAGACCATCAACTAACTGTAGTATCCAGGACAGACCATCAACTAACTGTAGTATCCAGGACAGACCCTCAACTAACTGTAGTATCCAGGACAGACCCTCAACCAACTGTAGTATCCAGGACAGACCCTCAACAATAGTATCTAGGACAGACCATCAACTAACTGTAGTATCCAGGACAGGCCATCAACTAACTGTAGTATGCAGGACAGGCCATCAACTAACTGTAGTATCCAGGACAGACCATCAACTAACTGTAGTATCCAGGACAGACCATCAACTAACTGTAGTGTCTAGGACAGACCATCAACTAACTGTAGTATCCAGGACAGACCATCAACTAACTGTAGTATCCAGGACAGACCATCAACTAACTGTAGTGTCTAGGACAGACCCTCAACAATAGTGTCTAGGACAGACCCTCAACTAACTGTAGTATCCAGGACAGACCATCAACTAACTGTAGTATCCAGGACAGACCATCAACTAACTGTAGTATCCAGGACAGACCATCAACTAACTGTAGTGTCCAGGACAGACCATCAACTAACTGTAGTATCCAGGACAGACCATCAACTAACTGTAGTGTCTAGGACAGACCATCAACTAACTGTAGTGTCTAGGACAGACCATCAACTAACTGTAGTGTCCAGGACAGACCATCAACTAACTGTAGTGTCCAGGACAGACCATCAACTAACTGTAGTGTCTAGGACAGACCCTCAACTAACTGTAGTATCCAGGACAGACCCTCAACTAACTGTAGTATCCAGGACAGACCATCAACTAACTGTAGTATCCAGGACAGACCATCAACTAACTGTAGTATCCAGGACAGACCATCAACTAACTGTAGTATCCAGGACAGACCATCAACTAACTGTAGTATCCAGGACAGACCATCAACTAACTGTAGTGTCCAGGACAGACCATCAACTAACTGTAGTATCCAGGACAGACCATCAACTAACTGTAGTATCCAGGACAGACCAACTAACTGTAGTATCCAGGACAGACCATCAACTAACTGTAGTGTCTAGGACAGACCCTCAACAATAGTTACTCACCATCAGCTGGCCTGAAAGTGATCCACAGTTACAGCAGTGAACTGTTATATTTAGGACACATAACTGCATGGGACTTCCTTCACCTGGAGTTTGCTGATATTGGCCTTTTAGAGTTTCTGTTTTTACCTACCTGTGGTGAGAAGTATGTCAAAACTACCCCAGGATACGTTTGACTAAAATGAATCAAAATGAATGAATGTTGAAGAAAGAACATTAATTATATCCAGGAATTAGTTGGCAAGACTTAGTCTTTTCTAATCGTTTGGCTCCGAACAGAAGCATTATTTTTGTTGTTGGTCCATTTCACTGTTCCGACCAGCTAAATAAAGTTCTGAACCGGTTCAAACCCTAAAAAGTAACGGTTTATTTAGTTTCTTTCATTTTTAAAACCTCTGAAATCAGTTTTTTTTACATTTAGCTGAACATGAAATGACTTCACCAATCAGTGAGGAAAGAGCAGCTTGCTATGGAGCGGGCAAGCGATAGTTACATGAAGCTTGGATTGAAGCGCTGGACATCTTGTTATGACATGCATTATCTGAATTAGACCCACAGAATTATACCTACATAGGAGTGGCATATATGAAGGAACTTTTAATGTCTTTGAACTTGGCTTAACGTTGATGCTAGCTAGCTTGTATGCAGAGCGGCACAAGAATTCAAGTCTTGCAGTACGGACCTTTTGCTTTAACACAGTCGCTGCCTTGTCATAAATACCAAGCTCAGTCGCACTTCACAAGGGGGGAAGGGGTCATTTGTCTAGGGCAGAAAGTCCATATCCACTCTGTAAATGTTTCACAATGCGCTAATCTTTGCCCTACATCTATTCGGCAAATACTAAAAGCACTTGTGTAAGGAGCAGCACACTCCTCACTTCACAACCTGGATGGATACACTTTTTAGCAATAATCAGCAACAAAACTGTAATGACAAGCACAGGATACTTTACAATCCTTTAAGAGGGAGAGGAGCTCGTTTCCACAACAATAACCCTGTGGTCTGGTCTCCGTGGAGATGGCCTGGGGTCTGGTTTCCATGACATTAAGGGGTCTGTTGTCAGTGGTGATTCTACTGTGGACTGTCACATTCACAGATGGGAGAGGTGAGTGACAACCATCGTCTTAGTTCATCCGTCTTTGAATTATAGTTTTACCTAGATTTGAACCAGGTACTGCAGTGACACCTCTTGCAGCGATAGGCAGTGTCTTAGACCACTGCACCACTCGGGAGCCACTCTTTACCTTCTGTGTGACTCAAAATATTACATTCCAAAATATCTCCAACAAATGTAAGATCTTAATTTGATCACTCTTTTGTTGCTGTGAATTTTCCTGCACAGTAGGAAAAGCAAAGTTCTAGTGTATTCAAGTTTAAAGGCTTCTAAAGAATGTGATTTCCACTTTAAAATGGCAGACTTGATTTGCCCTAACGAAAAATGTATCAATGTATTAATGTATCATGTCCATGAATTACAATCCACATCATAATTCACATTTCCTGTTGCTGAGTAAGTGCTGAGCTAGCATCAGCTGGGAGGAGGGAAGTTGTTATCACACAGGACTGACAGGGTTTTACTGATATCAACTCACTGGAATCACCTCATATCAGTTTAACTGTAAAACACGCTTCTCTGAAACATGAATGACTTACTTCAAGAGCAGACCTGTTGTGAGTAGTTCTCTTTGTCCACTTCCACCCTAAGTCAAAGTGATATACAGATGAATCATCATGTGATCATATGATTGACAATGAGGTCTCAAGAAAGTCTCCCTGTGAATATGTTTGAACAACTAATGGAAGATCAGTGATTCAACTTAACAGACAGGACAGGCTAAGATGGTTCAACAATGTAAATGATTGCTGAATGGGTGTGTAGTATGATTAGAGGCATGAAGGAAGTGTAGTCATTCAGGTCTGACCGGAGTCTTTACTTTAGATTGTAATTTTAGTTAGAGGTTAGGTGCTGTGGGTGTGGAGGGGGGCGGGTGGAGGACCGAGGAGGACCACAATGAGAGATTAGACAGGTTAATATTAACAATAATAACAGGTTACTCACCAAGGTATCTGACTATTGGGGAGTATAAGAGTCTGTATATCAATCCCTTCTTGTCCAGATGCTTCTTAACGTGTGTGTTTATTCACTTGCAGACATCGATGTAACCTGTGTGTTCTCAGAGGATTGTGTCCTGCCCTGCAGCTTCCAGCGTGGCAGTGAGGAAGTCATCCACTGGCTGAAACCAGAAGACAAGGACCTGACCGTCCACTCCTACTACTACAGTACAGATCAGCTCAAACAGCAGAGCCAGCCTTACAGAGGGAGAACAGCCCTGTTCAATGACCAGATCCCCAAAGGAAACGCTTCACTACTGCTGAGAGGGATCACACTCCAGGACCAGGGCAGATACAAGTGTTACACCAGCACTATTAAAGGCAACAAGGAGTCCTGCGTTAACATAGCAGTGGAGGGTACGGAATGTCTGTCTGTCTGTCTATGATGATCACTTCATGGCTGCTCCATGTGTAATGTCTACTTTGTTGCAGCTCCAGTCCGCTTGGTGGACATACAGTTATCAGATGACATCATCACCTGCAGTTCTACAGGTATCTACCCCGAGCCTAAACTCACCTGGTCCACTGACCCCCCCTCTGACCTTTCATTTGACCCTGGAACCATCCAGAACTCCACCAGCATCAAGGTGGATGACCGGGGCCTCTATGACATCACCAGCACAAAACAGTTTAGCAGAGACCGAACCAACATCTGTACCGTGACCTCTGGGACAGTAGAAAGGACAGCAACCCTGAAACAGCAAGGTAATCAATTAATCAACCTATTAATCAATCAATTCATACATCAATGAATAAATACATCAATATATTTATCTGCCTGCAAACTGTACAAAAACAAGACATCATTGTGAGATAAAATACACAAAGATCAAGCTAAAAAGGCTGTTTCTCATGACATCATTTCAGATCCGGTCCAGGGTTCTCCAAGCAGTGAGGTGTCCATCCTCTGCAGTGTCTCTCAGTCTGACCTCCTGACCTTTGACCTCACCTGGAGGTTCAAACAGACAGACACCATCCTCACCTCCAGCTACACCAATGGCACACCTCAGATGCAGGTTGATGACCAGTGGAAGGAGCAGGTTCAGAGTTTGTCTGACTCTGGCAGCCTTCAGCTCCACAAGTTAACCATGGTCCACCAGGGGACCTACAGCTGTGAACTCTCTACTGCCAGAGATACACACCTGATCCTCACCTACCTGCAGATCACACCTGATAAACTATCTGATGGTACAAAGTTTACTTTTACTGTTTCCCCTCACTGTAAGTCACAGGATCACATTAAACAATACAACTGATACTCTGTATTTTCTCCTTCAGTTTCAGATGGACTGAGTCCAGGTTCAATCACTGGTATAGCAGCAGCAATTATAGCAGCAGCAATTATAGCAGCAGCAGTGATATGTTTCAGGCTGAGAGGTAAGTTATGATGATGACATCATAATCTGTTGAACCATTTAACACAACCACCTCCTGATGAACAGAGAGGAGGGTTACATTGGTGGCTTTTAATGAACAGCATTGAGTTTCTGCTATTTTACTGCCTCCCATCTCGTAGCATTCTGCCCCCAATGCAGAAGTTCTGTCCCCAATTCTGCAGGTAGACGTCCACGGAATATTCATGTCCTTATGGTTACATTTATTTACTCATACTAGCTGTTTGTGTGTCTGAATCCTGCTAACTCACCCTAAACTCACCTATCCCCCTCCAGCAAATACAAATGGTCCAAATGAAAACGGTCAGAGTGGAATACCACTTCAGAATGGAGAAGAAAGAGAGGAAGACATAGAAAGACAAGAACAAGGTCAAGGAGAAGACGGATCAGCCACATCAACCATACTAATGCCTCAGACAGAAGGAGATAACATTGACCAAGGGGAGGACAAAGAGGAAAGGTGACAATTAGATAATTGTCCAATTGCATATAGGCAATGCTAACACTTTCACCAACAAAAGGCAAGGTGTAGCTATAATCATATTGCTTACACACCTGTCCAGTCCTTTCAGATCTCCATGAAGTGGCTAGCCGGGGGGTAGTGGCTAGCCGGGGGGTAGTGGCTAGCCGGGGGGTAGTGGCTAGGGGTTGTTTCTGGACCAAACCCATCTTTGACATCAAAAAACAATGTTTTGCAAGTAAAATGTGAAATTACCAATGTGTATCTCCTGTATCAGGTATTGTTACTACTCAGTGACAGTATGTCATTCACCATCTTTGTGTCTTGGAGAGGCCCGTCATCCTCAACACACACTGAATGGACAGGAAAGGACCTGTTTCACCATCAGAAGTAACTTGCTGGCATGTTAATCAATCAATTACAATACATTATTAGGAGAAATAGTTGATTGATTGCGGGACATAGTTTTTAAAGTTTCAGTTTATTTTATTGTGTGTGTGAATTAATTTTGTTATAGCAGGAGGAAGTAGCTACACTGAGTATATCTACTGTAGCATCACACCCTCACCTTGATGAATGCAAGTGATCTTTACCTGTATGTAACATGATCCCTCTGGAAGTCCCAGACTCTCTCTGAAGAGAGAGGAGCTATAGTAGCAGGAACAATAAGTTACCTGAAACAGAATGGGAAGCTGTGATGATAACAACCATAGTCAGCCTCTATTGAGCCAATTAACACACCATAATTCTTATACATTTAGTAGAGAACGGTAGTGACTATTGGTTTTGATTGGGTTATACAACCTTCCCATAAAGTCTCCCACAGGTTTCCTCATGGATCTATCCAGTCATGTTCTCAATTTGTTCAGAGAACGTTAAGAAACAACATTCTTCTGTGGCAATTTCAGTACTTCAGCATAACATTTACTACAGGATTCCTTATGGTTCTATTTAAAGTCATGTTCTCAGAACATTAAGAAATCTTGCCATAAAAACTGAAAAAACATTAAACATTCAAAGAATGTTATTTAAAAACACATACATTCTGTTCTCAGCATCAACAAAACTCTTCTCTATCTTGTTAAGTGTGTTGGCTGCGCCCACTAATTGGCCACACCTGATCTTAATGAGTGCTTGTTTCCTTTGAAATAGGGTCTGTTTGAATAGACTAAAATGAACAGCTTTGTATGAGTTAAAAAAAACAGCATGGTAGCTCCATCCTGGTGGCTCAGTGGAATAATTCCATGGATAGAGAGCAGAAGATCATCAGGTTGAATCTCATTGATGCCATGCCACAATAAAAAATCTGTGTGTTCCCATGATAAATGCATTTCCATGGGTCTTGTCTTCAAATAACCTACTATTTCTGATCTCAGAATGTTAATAAAACTTTTAGGGAACCATAGAAAAATGTTCTCAGAATCTCCCTGGAAACTAAAAAAATATGTTCCAAGAACAGGCACATTTTTTACTTCCATTCTCAGAACGTTTAATAACTTCCTGTTTTAACGTTTAGGAAACTTTTGGTTTTATTACCAGAACCAATGGGAAACCAAAAACGTAGGTTCCCACAACTTCCAATGAACCAAATATGCTATCTGGGCTAATAGCGATAGCAGCAATACAGTAGCAATGCCTTATTCACAGTGGACGTCGCACAAGGCAGATATTTTCTTTCTGTTGGTTGATTTGGTTATCTGTGAATGTTTGTTGTCCTTACGTTTTGATATTGACGAGAAAAGTACTGCCATAATAGCACTGGAACATTCCACATTATACTGTGAACATTAAATACATTCACTTTACTAGTCTTTGTTTGCTTCTGCTTCATGTTGCCTGCTCAACCCCAAACCAAACCTCTGTTTTACACCTCATAACATTTGGATCAGTGAGTCAATAATAGTCAATAATGCCTGGTCTTTGAAAGCTGTCTGGTGCATTACAGAGTCTGAATGACATTATAGGGTGTGTGTGTGGTATCAGAGGCCATTGGTGGTTACTACACAGGCCGAATAGGGAGTGCTATATGGACACTTGAGGGGTGTGGTCCCCTCAGAACCATGGGTACTTTGGTCCATATCCCTTCGGCTGTTTAGGATAGGGGGCAGTAGTTTCACGTTCGGATGAAAAATGTGCCCAAATTAAACTGCCTCCTACACAGACTCAGAAGGTAGGATATGCATATTATTAGTAGATTTGGTTAGAAAACACTGAAGTTTCTAAAACTGTTTGAATGATGTCTGTGAGTATAACAGAACTCATATGGCAGGCAAAAACCTGAGAAACATCCAACCAGGCAGTGGGAAATCTGAGAATTGTAGTTCTTCTTTTGAATCCCTATTGAAACTACAGTGTCTCTGGGGTCACGTTGCACTTCCTAAGGCTTCCATTGGCTGTCAACAGTTACTGGGCAGAAAATAGGAGCTCAGTCAATCAGTGGCCTGTCTGAGGACAAAGGACTTGGTTATGTGCGAGCCTGCCGTTCCTTTTTCTTCTTGAATGAATACGCTGTTGTCCAGTTGGAATATTGACGTTTTATGTTAAAAAGACCCTAAGGATTGATTGTAAATAACGTTTGACATGTTTCTACGAACGGTAATGGAACATTTTGACTTTTCGTGTCTGGATTTACGCTCACGCGTTATGCCTTTGGATAGTGATCTGAACGCACGAACAAAACTGAGGTATTTGGACATAAATATGGAGTATTTCAAACAAAAACATTTCTTGTGGAAGTAGGAGCCACGGGAGTGCATTCTGACGAAGATCAGCAAAGGTAAGGGAAGATTTATAATACTAATTCTGAGTTTTATTGATGCCATGACTTGGTGGGTAACGATATAGCTTGCTTTGATGGTTAAGCTACGTTCTCAGAATATTGAAAAATGTGCTTTCGCCGAAAAGCTATTTTAAAATCTGACACAGCGGTTGCATTAAGGAGTAGTATATCTATAATTCTTTCAATAACTGTTGTAAAGTTTATCAACGTTTATGATGAGTATTTTTGTAAATTGATGTGCTCGTTCACCGGCAGTTTTGGGTGGCAATACATTTTCTGAACATCACGCGCCAATGTAAAATGGGGTTTATGGATATAAATATGAACTTTATCTAACAAAACATACATGTATTGTCTAACAATGAGTCCTGGGAGTGTCATCTGATGACGATCGGCAAAAGTTAGTAATTCATTTTAGCTGCATTTGTGGTTTTTGTGATGCCTCTCCTTACTTGCAAAATGGCTGTTTGGCTTTTCTTGTTTAGGTGATGTGCTAACATAATCTAATGTTTTGCTTTCGCCGTAAAGCCTTTTTGAAATCGGACACTGTGGTTAGATTAACCTCTCTCGGGTATGTGGGACGTAATCGTCCCACCTAGTCAACAGCCAGTGGAATCGAGTGGCGCGAAATTCAAAAACCTTAAAAATGCTATAACTTCAATTTCTCAAACATATTACTATTTTACACCATTTTAAAGACAAGACTCTCGTTAATCTAACCACATTGTCCGATTTCAAAAAGGCTTTACAACGAAAGCAAAACATTAGATTATGTCAGGAGAGTACCCAGCCAGAAATAATCACACACCCATTTTTCAAGCTAGCATATGTCACAAAAACCAAAACCACAGCTAAATGCAGCACTAACCTTTGATGATCTTCATCAGATGACACTCCTAGGACATTATGTTATACAATACATGCACGTTTTGTTCAATCAAGTTCATATTTATATCAAAAAACAGCTTTTTACATTCGCATGTGATGTTCAGAACTAGCAAACATACCGAAAACTTCCGGTGAATTTACTAAATTACTCACGATAAACGTTCACAAAAAAAAATATTTTAAGAATTATAGATACAGAACTCCTTTATGCAATCGCGGTGTCAGATTTTAAAATAGCTTTTCGGCAAAAGCACATTTTGCAATATTCTGAGTAGATAGCTCGCCATCACGGGCTAGCTAATTTGACACCCACCAAGTTTGGCGTAAACTAAACTCAGAATTACTATAAGAAAAATTGGATTACCTTTGCTGTTCTTCGTCAGAATGCACTCCCAGGACTTCTACTTCAACCACAAATGTTGTTTTGGTTCAAAATAATCCATAGTTATGTTCAAATATCCTCGTTTGTCCATGCGTTCAGGTCCCTATCCGAACGGTGACGCGCAGACGCATGTCGTGACAAAAAATGTCAAAATATTCCATTACCGTAATTCGAAGCATGTCAAATGCTGTTTAAAATTTTTCTCGTAAAATAGCGATAATATTCCGACCGGGAGACGTTGTTTTCGTTCAAAGACTGAAAGAAGAAAATGGAGTCTTCACATGCACGTGCACACCCGTGTCATTGTTCTCAGATCGACCACTTTCCAAATGCGCTACTGTTTTTCGCCCAGGTACTGCAGAGTCATCATTCCCCGTTCTGGCGCCTTCTGAGAGCCTATGGGAGCCTTAGAAAATGTCACGTTACAGCAGAGATCCTCTGTTTTCGATAAAGAGGCTATAGAAGGCCAAGAAATGGTCAGAGAGGGCACTTCCTGTATAGAATCTTCTCAGGTTTTGGCCTGCCATATGAGTTCTGTTATACTCACAGACACCATTCAAACAGTTTTAGAAACTTTAGGGTGTTTTCTATCCATATCAAACAATTATATGCATATTCTAGTTTCTGGGCAGGAGTAATATCCAGATTAAATCTGGTACGTTTTTTATCCGGACGTGAAAATACTGCCCCCTACCCAAGAGAGGTTAACGAGAATCTTATCTTTAAAATTATGTATAATACTTGTATGTGTGAGAAATTTTAATTATGAGATTTTTGTTTTTTGAATTTGGTGCTGTGCTATTTCACTGGCTGTTGTCAAATCAATCCCGCTAACGGGATTCGCGTGTTAAGTGGTCACTAAGAGGTTAACATTTGGATAAGTGAGTCAATAGTAGTCAATAATGCCTGGTCTTTGAAAGCTTTCTGGTGCTGTTACGTTCCCCAGTTTCTGTGTTGTGGTTTATATATTTTCATGTATGTATTTAATGAAATGGCTTCCTGACATTCTTCAAGCAGCTGATTGCTAATTGGAGAGCTGTATCCCATTAGACTCCTTCTCCAGCTATATAAACCAGTGTTCTGTTGATCAGAAAGAGCGAGATGATTGCTGAGAGAGAAGGCTGATGGTTAATTCTGTGTTGTTCAGAGTTTACTTAAGTATTGTGTAGCTGCTGATTTGAGGAATGTGTGTGCGCCAATAGAGCTGTGGTTTTGATTATTGGAATTGCTTACCGTAATTTCCGGACAATTAAGCGCACCTGAATATAAGACACACCCACTGAATTTAAAAAATATATATTATTTTGAACATAAATAAGCTGCACATGTCTATAAGCCGCAGGTGCCTACCGGTACATTGAAACAAATGAACTTTACACAGGCTTTAATGAAACACGGCTTGTAACAAAAAATGTGCAGTAAGCTTTAGTTGTCTTTTTGCACTGAATCAATTCCTCACGCTGCTGTTTCCAACGTCTTATCATCGACTCATTAAAACCAAGCTCCCGTGCAGCAGTTCCATTTCCTTTGCCATGATGAGGGTGACAAAATGACTACCATAATCAGAATGATGGGAAGTTTGAGAGCGCTCGATTTAATCTAAACAGTAAACAAAAAAGTTGTTTGACTCTAACCCGTTCGGCAATTTCCCCCAAAAAAATTGAAAGCGGGAAAAATCCATATATTAGCCGCGTCATTGTTTAAGCCACGAGGTTCAAAGCCTGGGAAAAAAGTTGCGGCTTATAGTCCGGAATTTACGGTACTTACATTTGTGATATTATGTTTCATTTGTTGCCAGGGGGGAAGGGGAAGGCACCTAGGGAGTGCTTAGGAAACAGGCCCGCGGGCATACATTACCCGTAGTAGTTTACTGTCTATGCACACTAGGAAAGAGCTGGGCGTACCGTCCCCTGTATTTTGGTTAGTGCACCAGGTGGTGCTAGTTAGGTAAGTAGTGGGTAGGCAGGTAAGGTAGGAGAGGGGGCTTTGATATTTACTTTCAAACAGCAGAGCCAGCATTACAGGATGACAAAAGGCAGAGAATACCATTTACAGGGAATTTATTCCTTCGCACGGTAAGTTTGGGGAAAAGGGGAAACTTACCGTGCGAAGGAATAAATTCCCTGTAAACGGTATTCTCTGCTTTTTGTCATCCTTACTCACACCTACAGTCCATACCGCTTTCACACCACGGAGAGTTGAGTTGTAGCAGGGTGTGGCGTTCCCTCTTCCGAGAGGCGTGCGTAACAGGTGCATTACAGAGTCTGAATGACATTCCATGGACATTATAGGGTGTGTGTGGTGTATCAGAGGCCATTGAGCCCCTACATCATACTGTGTTGTGATGACAAACTGAAAGGCAGCACATTACATTACACACCGGGTCCTCCTACACCACAGGAGTGTGTTTTCAGACCCATTTCACTCTACATGATGATTATTACCACACAGGAGAAACCTGTCCACAGCCACACAGTACTGATATATTAACACACACTACACACACGCCATAAGACTAAATAGCTAACAAAATGGCTACACTGACTATCTGCATTGACCCTTTTATTTTGCACTGATTATTACAGGACTCAACACCCTCTCTCTCTCTCACACACACACACACACACACACATCCAATCATCATATAAGCTGCTGCTACTCCTGAGGCCAAGTCACCTTACCCCTATACATATCTACCCCTACCACTGCAGTATCCCTGCACATTGTAAATATGGTATTGGAACTGACCGTGTATATACTGTAGCTTGTATACTTTCTCATGTTCTTCTTATTTCTATTTCTCATGTGTTTTTGGTCTACTTTACTTTATTTTATGGTACTATACTGTATATTGATATTGATTACGTTATTATTGGGAAAAGAGCTGGCAAGAAAGGTATTGCACTGTACTGGTGCACGTGACAAAAACTTGACACTTAAAATATTAGCATGTTGAAACAGTGCAAAGATACTAAACCAAAGCATGTGGATATCATGAGGTGAATGCACCAATTTGTAAGTCGCTCTGGATAAGAGTGTCTGCTAAATGACGTAAATGTAAAATGCATGAATTGCTGTCATACCTTGTCCATAGACTATTTACAGGTTAAAGAAACCAATTTGTCATTTGGGTGAACTATCCCTTTAACTTGGTCTACCAATGGCACTGCTCTTGAAGAGTGAAACTAGGCTGACTCCTAAGGATTGTACATTCACATACCAGTCACATACCAACACAAAACCGGAATGGGCACTTTACTCTGACAAACTGGACTTGGTGAAGAGTGACAGCACAGCTACTAGATTCTGACAGAGAGGAGTCAGTATCCACGACGATAACACTGTGGTCTGGTCTCTGTGGAGATGGCCTGGGGACTGGTTTCCATGACATTAAGGGGTCTGATGGTGATTCTGCTGTGGACTGTCACATCCACAGATGGGGGAGGTGAGTAACAACCATCATCATTCTGTCTTAGTTCATCTGTCTTTACCTTCTGTCTGTCTCAAAATATTCCATTCCAAAAGAAGTCCTACGTAGTCCTAGTCCCTAGACACACCTTAGGCTCTAGTGTAGTATGAGCATTTAATAGGTGTAAGCAATGTGGTGAAACCTCTACCTAACCAGATTACAATAGCAGACTCCAATTCATATGAAAAATACCATATAACTGTAAAACAAGTTTCTCTGAAACATGAATTACTGTAGATCATAAACATGGTCATTACAGAAGACTGACAAATTAATTCAAGAGCAGACTTTTCCTGTTGTGCGTACTGATCTTTGGCCACTTCCACCCTAAGTCAAAGTGTTGAACACTGAGTATACCAATTTGGGCAGTAAACCAGCATTCTGATCTCAGAACAGCCTCAATTCATTGGGGCATGGACTCTACAACGGGTCAAAAGCATTCCAAAGGGATGATGGCCCATGTTGACACCAATGCTTCCCACAGTTCTGTCAAGTTGGCTGGATGTCCTTTGGGTGGTGAACCATTCTTGAAACACACGGGAAACTGTTGAGCGTGAACAACCCAGCCGCTTTGAAGTTATTGACACAAACCGATGCGCCTGGAATCTACTACCATACCTTGTTCAAAGGCACTTACATCTTTTGTCTTGCCCATTCACCCTCTGAATGTAAAACATAAATAATCCATTTATCAATTGTTTCAAGGCTAAAAAAATCCTTCTTTAACCTTTCTCCTCCCCTTCATCTACACTGATTGAAGTTGATTTAACAAGTGACATCAATAAGTGATCAATAAGCCTTCATCAATAAACTGACCAGTATTCACCTGGTCAGTCTATGACATGGAAAGAACAGGTGTCCTTAATGTTTCATATACACAGTGTGTATGATTCATCATGTGATTGACTATGAGGTCTCATCAACGTCTCTCTGTGATTGTTTGAACAACTAATGGAAGATCAGTGATTCAACTTAACAGACAGGACAGGCTAAGATGGTTCAACAATGTAAATGATTGCTGAATGGGTGTGTAGTATGATTAGAGGCATGAAGGAAGTGTAGTCATTCAGGTCTGACCAGAGTCTTTACTTTAGATTGTGATTTTAGTTAGAGGTTAGGTGCTGTCGGTGTGGAGGGGGGCGGGTGGAGGACCGAGGAAGACCACAATGAGAGATTAGACTCAGGTTAATATTAATAATAATAACAGCTTAATAACACTCTGATATAAACAAAGGGCCTACTCAATTTACCAAGGTATCTGACTATTGGGGAGTATAGGAGTCTGTATATGAATCCCTTCTTGTCCAGATGCTTATTAACCTGTGTGTTTATTTACTTGCAGACGTCCATGTAACCTGTGTGTTCTCAGAGGATTGTGTCCTGCCCTGCAGCTTCCAGCCTGGCAATGAGGAAGTCATCCACTGGCTGCAACCAGAAGACAAGGACCTGACCGTCCACTCCTACTACTACAGTACAGATCAGCTCAAACAGCAGAGCCAGCCTTACAGAGGGAGAACAGCCCTGTTCAATGACCAGATCCCCAAAGGAAACGCTTCACTACTGCTGAGAGGGATCACACTCCAGGACCAGGGCAGATACAAGTGTTACACCAGCACTATTAAAGGCAACAAGGAGTCCTGCGTTAACATAGCAGTGGAGGGTACGGAATGTCTGTCTGTCTGTCTATGATGATCACTTCATGGCTGCTCCATGTGTAATGTCTACTTTGTTGCAGCTCCAGTCCGCTTGGTGGACATACAGTTATCAGATGACATCATCACCTGCAGTTCTACAGGTATCTACCCCGAGCCTAAACTCACCTGGTCCACTGACCCCCCCTCTGACCTTTCATTTGACCCTGGAACCATCCAGAACTCCACCAGCATCAAGGTGGATGACCGGGGCCTCTATGACATCACCAGCACAAAACAGTTTAGCAGAGACCGAACCAACATCTGTACCGTGACCTCTGGGACAGTAGAAAGGACAACAACCCTGAAACAGCAAGGTAATCAATTAATCAACCTATTAATCAATCAATTCATACATCAATGAATAAATTCATCAATATATTTATCTGCCTGCAAACTGTACAAAAACAAGACATCATTGTGAGATAAAATACACAAAGATCAAGCTAAAAAGGCTGTTTCTCATGACATAATTTCAGATCTGGTCCAGGGTTCTCCAAGCAGTGAGGTGTCCATCCTCTGCAGTGTCTCTCAGTCTGACCTCCTGACCTTTGACCTCACCTGGAGGTTCAAACAGACAGACACCATCCTCACCTCCAGCTACACCAATGGCAAACCTCAGATGCAGGTTGACGACCAGTGGAAGGAGCAGGTTCAGAGTTTGTCTGACTCTGGCAGCCTTAAGCTCCACAAGTTAACCATGGTCCACCAGGGGACCTACAGCTGTGAACTCTCTACTGCCAGAGATACACACCTGATCCTCACCTACCTGCAGATCACACCTGGTCAACAATCAAGAGGTAAAAGTTTCCTTTTACTGTTTCTCCTCACTGTAAGTCACAGGATCACATTCAACAAAAAAACTGCTCATCTTTATTTTCCAGGTAGAATTGCTGTTATAGTGGCATCAGCAGCAGCAGTGATTATAGCAGTAGTGATATGTTCCTTGCTGAAAGGTAAGTTACGATGATGACATCATAATCTGTTGAACCATTTAAACACCGCCACGTCCTGGCCATAGAGCCATACGGTTCAATCGCAGGTATAATAATAGCAGCAGCAGCGGTGATTGTAGCAGCAGTGATATATTACCTGCTGAGAGGTAAGTTATGATGATGACATCATAATCTGTTGAACCATTTAACACAACCACCTCCTGATGAACAGAGAGGAGGGTTACATTGGTGGCTTTTAATGAACAGCTTTCAGTTTCTGCCATTTTACTGCCTCCCATCTCGTAGCATTCTGCCCCCAATGCAGAAGTTCTGTCCCCAATTCTGCAGGTAGACGTCCACGGAATATTCATGTCCTTATGGTTACATTTATTAACTCATACTAGCTGTTTGTGTGTCTGAATCCTGCTAACTCACCCTAAACTCACCTATCCCCCTCCAGCAAATACAAATGGTCCAAATGAAAACGGTCAGAGTGGAATACCACTTCAGAATGGAGAAGAAAGAGAGGAAGACATAGAAAGACAAGAACAAGGTCAAGGAGAAGAGGGATCAGCCACATCAACCATACTAATGCCTCAGACAGAAGGAGATAACATTGACTAAGGGGAGGACAAAGAGGAAAGGTGACAATTAGATAATTGTCCAATTGCATATAGGCAATGCTAACACTTTCACCAACAAAAGGCAAGGTGTAGCTATAATCATATTGCTTACACACCTGTCCACTCCTTTCAGATCTCCATGAAGTGGCTAGCCGGGGGGTAGTGGCTAGCCGGGGGGTAGTGGCTAGGGGTTGTTTCTGGAACAAACCCATCTTTGACATCAAAAAACAATGTTTTGCAAGTAAAATGTGAAATTACCAATGTGTATCTCCTGTATCAGGTATTGTTGAGACTTCTAGCTCACTCAGGAAAATAAAAAATATATATAACCTGACCTGTGGTCTATATATATATATATAGATAAAAGATTAGCAAATGGGTCTGATGTGTTCAATTAAATGGGGAACGAGTGATTTCTTTAAGTTTCTTAGATGCTCAGATATGTTACGTTATGTGCGCATGCGCAGCTTCACTAGAGACTTAAATTACAACACCTGGTAATCACTTCACCGCAGACAATCATCAGGAGCACACAGCCCGTTGGTATGTAACTGCGAACTACTCAGTCTAGCATTAATGTTTAAGTCACTTATATGTTTGTGCACTGAAAGTTTACCTCACTGTGTCGGTGTTAGTTGGCCGGAAGTAACTTGTAGCTCGCTGGGTGCGGTAGCTCAGCGACCCAGATGCTATATAGCATTAGGCTATTATTATCACCCATTTGCATTGTGCTGATTGTTCGGAGCACTCTGCTGGTTTCTGGTAGCGGTGGTGATAGCGGTGGTTTGGTTCGGTGATCCATGGTGGAGTGCCGCATTATGTTGCGTTTGTGCGTGTGTAAATCCTTTGGACGATGCATGCGGTGGCATGGGTTCTGTGTCCTGTGACAGCGTCCATAGCAACCTGTGACGGCAGTCACTGTGCGCATGCTCCTCTGGCGCTGGGCATTCTGGGTGATGTAGTCGGTGCTGTTTCAAGCCAGATTCGCCACATTTTTGATGGTGTTGCAGTCTTATTTGATTTATTATTTACATTATGATTAGATTACTTGAATAATATCTGAATAATATATTGTCATTTTGTTTGTATTTCAGGTTTATGACCTGTGGTCATTTGATTTAAAATAAAATTAAGGACAAAACGAGTCATGACATTGTGTGCTTCCTGGTGAGCCTTTTCGGAGCGATAAATAATGAAAAATCCAAACAGTCATAAACCACCGGTTCTCCTTTACATGGATAATGGAAGGGCTAGAACATTCGTCACGAGACTAACTTCTGATAAGCAAACAGTCCACCCATAAAGCTGTCTGCTCATCTGCTGACTTATTAGGCAAATCATTAATGAGTGAAAGCCAAGAAGAGGATAGAGTCTTGTTAGGTCGCGTCAATTCGAATCTGGTATCAGAACAAAATAGTCAGCACATATTAAAGTACAAAGAAATCAGAAGTTACTTAATGCAAACACTTGAATGGTAAATATGTGGTTCGTATATATGGGGTCGCTGTGTCACCACGCAGGGCAGACAGAACTGAGTTACACATCCTTTGCTTTTCATTAAATACTCTGACAGAGATAGGCCCGCAGTGAGCGGGAACTGTCAGAGGGAGGATGAGCGTGGTTTAAACTTACTCATCCTATCGTTGGCGTGCAGGTTGGTCCCAACCTCGAGACGCCTCCTGTTGCCGGGCGTAGTTATTATCTTTGGCAGTCGATTTATCTTGTGACTGCACAGTTCTCTAAAACCCGACACCCCTCTGCATATACATTTCACCCATATCCTGCCCTTATCTTTTAACAAGCTCTTCCACATCCCTGATTCACAGCATCTGCATTCTTTCCATATGACTCACCATCCCATGAGCCCCTTCCTCTCACACAGCAGTATGCTCTTGTCATATAGAGTATAAACTTTATATTATAGCATAGCTTCTTAGTTATATTATATACGTTATGCAAACAAATAGTTGGTCAAACCCTAACAGTCTACAGTTAAAGGACTACTTAAAACCCAGTTGGCAGAAAACACTTGAGCTTGAGTTAAACGCTAGAAAAGTTGGCAAGATGGCAGCATCAGAGGAGGAGCTGGAGAGGCTAAAACAGAAGCGGTCAGCAGCCCAGACTGCGTTCACTAGAAGAGCCAATTACCTCACCTCCAGAGCTAGTGCACTGGGGGAAAGTGAAATGAGAAGTGAGTGGAGGAACTTTAAAGTGGATCACTCCAGAGTCAGATGCAGGGTTTGAGTATGCCACGGCCCTGAGAGAAGTGGACGATGATGAAGCCAAAAAGAAGGTGGAAAACATTGACGGAAAAACAGCAGAATGTGACTAAGTTTGATGAAACTGAACAAATCATCCTGATCAGCTTCTGGACAAGGTTCGCTGAGGTGGAAATTACCACCCTCACTGAAGAGGCTGGATCAGCCATGGACCAGGCCGAGGACACCGATCACCACCATATGACCAGGAGGGAATGTGAATTGATTCATAGGAACCTGGAACGGGAGGTCAACAACTTCGAACGAGGATTGGATGAGTGGAAAGATTTGAACCCTCGGTCCAAGGCAACAGAGTCAAAGGACCAGATCCGGAAGTTGAAGAAAAGGCGTGAAAAACTGTGGGATGAGTGGGCATGGAAAGACGGTTCTCAATCCGGCGACGAAGAGAAACGGGGAAAAGTGAAAATTGTGGAGCAGGAGGAGCCAGTTGGGACTTACAACTACAGGCCCCAGATCAGCCTAGAACGTGCACGCTTGCCCATGTTTGCTGGTAATATGAGGGATTACTACCGCTGGAAAGCTGAATGGGAGGACTTGCAACATCTGGGAAACCCTCATGGATTGGAAAATGTGAGAAAATTCCATCTCTTGGGAAGCCTAGATGAAAAAGTCAAGAGGGACCTCATTGTCCAGCTGTGGATCCGCCAACGACGTGTTCAGGCTCCTGGACAACAAGTACGGAAATAAGCCAAAAATAGTGCTGCTGATTGCACAAGAAGTGCAAGGACTTTGCCCCATCAAAGGAAGACAATCGAACTGATTCAAGCCGTGGAGTGCTCTTCGTGACCTACAAGTCTTAGGGGAGGAAGATGCTGTAAAGAACCGAGTGGTTGTGCAGTCGATTGAAAGAAAACCACTTCTTTCAGGGAGTCAGGAAGCTAACACACAAAAATGACCCTGGAAGCGGGTTTTCACCACGCAACCACTGACTGTCTACTGCAATACTTGAAGAAGCAGGAGGACATTCGAGGAGCTAGACCAGCTACAGCCTAGCCCGGCGGACAATACTGAGAGGTCGAGCGAGAAGAAAAAAGAAAGGAGGGCATTCACCAGAGTCACATCAGGAAACACCCTAAAGGGCGCTCAACCAAGCTCATGCATCACATGTGGAGACAACGAGCACGGAGGTAGGCTGTTCGCCTGCAAGGTCTTCAAGAAGCTCAATCTGACAGGCAAGAAGGCTCAGCTTAGGAGAGCAGGAGCATGCTTTAAGTGCTTGCGCCTTCATACAAAAGTATCTATGCTCAAAGGATGACTGTCAGAAAGAGGGCTCTTCAGACCACAATTACTTGCTCTGTCCAAAGTCAGAGATCAAGAGGAAAAGAGCGGAGAGCAGAGCGATGCAAATTTGGCGAAAAGGGGGCTTGGACTAACCAACAAACAGGAGGAGCTCCTTGCCAAACTTTCTCCAGAGCTGCGAGCAGAGTTCAAAGAAGCCTTTTCAAATAAGATCACGACAAAAGTGTGTGCTAGCATTGGTTGTGAGCCAAAAGAGTGCCCTGTCATAATGATGCTGTTGGATGTGACGACAAACTCTGGCCAGCTAGTCGGTACGTTGATTGATCTCGCTTCAGATACTAATTATATCTCTAATAAAGCAGCAGAGCGTCTGAAGCTAAATGGTGAGAACATTAAGTTGATTGTCCAAGGTGTTGGAGGGATGGAGAAAACCATTACTACCATGAAGTATAACCTGAGGCTGAGAGTAAAAACTCCCAGAGGTACAATAGCAGAGCACAAACTCCTCTGTTACGGCTTGGAAGATGTTGCGAAGGTGAACCAAGCTGTCACGCCACAGCAACTGCAGAAGTTCTTTCCAAATGTTCAACTCAAGGACTTGGTCCGGCCCGAAAAGATCGACCTGTTGATTAGCCACAGGGGGGGTCGCCTGGTCCCACAGCCAGTCACAGTAGTTGGAGACCTCGTCCTCTGGGATGGTCCCCTTGGGAAGACTGTTGGTGGAACGCATCCTGACCTCTGAAGTGATAGACCTAGCAGTGCACAGGTCTAAAACACATGTCGCTAGGTCAATGAGAACAGCTTCAAGGGCGTACAAAGAGATTCTCGTGAAGACGGGAGGACCCAGTGGAGTTTCGGTGGAAGAAGAAGACGCAATCCTCCGAAACACTGCAACTACCAACAAATACGTTTTTGCATGGTTCAAGTGGGACAGTATTGGCGCCGCCTGTGATCCTCAGTGTGGTGGCTGCAGATGCGGTAGGTGCCCCCCTGGAGGCAAGGATTTACCCTAGGAGAGGAAAGAGACTTGGAGAAAATAAAGGAATGTCTCACCTACATGCAAGCTGACAAGCACAGCGAATCCCCTCACTGGGACGCAGCTTACCCGTGGAAAGGAGACCCCACAACGCTGCCTGACAATCGACGTGCGGTGGAAGCGACCTTTTTAAACACTGAGAAACGACTGGAGAGAGAGCCGGAATGGAAGGCTGCGTACAGAGAGCAAATCCACGATATGGTCTCAAGAGGGGCTGCCGGGCAACATCACCCAGGAGGAAATCGATAGCTGGAAGGGACCTAAGTGGTATATCAGTCATTTAGTTGCTCCTAATCCTCACTCAACCACTACCCCTGTAAGTATTGTCTGGAACAGTAGCCAAGAATTCATGGGAATAAGTTTAAATGATCTACTGTACAAGGGTCCTCATGTCCTAAATCAGATAAGGGGCGTGCTTCTGAGATTCAGGACTGGGTTGTACGCCGCCCTGGCCGATGTGAAAAAAATGTACTACTGTCTGGCTAGAAGACAAAGAAGTACACCTCCATCGATTCCTCTGGAGAGACAATCCTGAGGAGGTGATCGAAGTCTTTGCTGTCGTCAGGGTCAACATTGGCGATAAACCTGCTGGTTGTATCGCCCAGGTGGCAATGAGAGAAACAGCCAACCTGCCCCAGTTTGCAGCCATGGTTGAGGAGCGCAGAGTTGTGGTAGAAGATAGTTATGTGGATGTCATCTTGACGTCCCACAATGACTTGCAGATACTGGAGAAAATCAACAAAGGAGTGGGAAAGATCTTAAAGGCTGGAGGCTTCTCCCTTAAGCCATGGGTCTTATCAGGCCAAAGTGGGAGGTCCGCAACCACAACTGATGCCAGTATCAGTAAGACAACTGTGAGTGTGCCCAAAACGCTGGTGTTACCCAACCAGATGCGGGACAAAGAGAGCAAAGCACTTGGAGTCGGCTATGAACCAGAGACCTACAATCTTTGTGTGATGACCTCTGTAAATTTCTCAAAGAAGAGAGGAAAGATGAGAACAGGAGTCGATTTGCGCGAAGAGGAAGTCAGAGTTAAAACTCCAAACCCATTGACCCGTCGGATGCTGCTAAGCCAGATCGCTGGATTCTACGACCCCATTGGTCTTGCCACACCCGCAAAGCAGAAAGGGGTGATGCTTGTGAGAGAAGCTTACCAAGAAGCGAGTATAAGCAGTCCAGTTACGGACACTTGGGATGACCCACTCACCAAACTACGGGAGGCTTCCATAAGAGTCCTCGAAGAATGTGAGACTTGCCCAGATCAGGTTCGAAAGAAGCCTCACACCAACTAGAGCCATAGGCTATCCAATGGGAGTCACGTTTTCAGATGGGAGTGAGGCTTCCTACGGCGTGGTGCTCTATCGCCGTTGGGAGACGCAGAATGGGGTCGTAGTGAGGCTGGTTGAGTCAAAAGCAAAGCTTACCCCTCTCAACCAGAAAGGAGACGTGATTAAGGCAGAGGTATGTGGTGCTGTCTTTTCGATCCGCCTGAGAAAATACGTTGTAATGCACTGCCGCATCAAGTTCGCACACTGGGTCCACTTCGTGGATAGCCAAACAATCCTGGGAGCAATTCACAAGGATAGCTATGGCTACCAAACTTTCTTCGCTAACCGCATCGGAGAGATCCAGAAGGCTGGACCAGTGGAAGACTGGAGGTGGATTGAGGGCAACCTGAACATAGCAGACATTGTCACAAGGGGAGCAACTCCTGAGGAACTCGATGAAGGGTCAGAGTGGCAACAAGGCCCAGAGTTCCTGAGTTGGCCTGAGGCTGAGTGGCCTGTGAAGACGGCCAGTGAGATGGTGATCAGCGTGGCTGATGACGTTAAAAGGTTGCAGAGAAGAGCGTTCTCAGCTGTAGTCACCAGGTCTCAGGCAGAAAAATTCTCAGGCCGCAGCAATATTGATGTTGGGGCAGACTTGCAAGACTCCGCACCGCGACCGCAGATGAAAGACCAAGGTCCAACTCCAGCAGTAGAGAGGCCAAGGAGGAAGCCCTGGGGTGTGGCTCTAGTGCGCCTTGTCGGGCCCGAACGATTCAGTAGCTTGTCTAAATTGTGTGTAACGATCGCCTGGGTTCGAAGAGCGGCAGAATCCTGGCTGAGGACAAGCTACCAAGCCTCGAGCTCAGCAAACCGGGAGGTGAGGGGCCCCAGGCTGTCTGGGAGAGAGAACAGCGGCTTTCCAAGACCTAGCCCTTGCAGCCCAAGACGGCGTGAACTTTCAGGATACGACCTTAAACCGCTTTGTTGTGATGAAAGATGACAACAATGGACTCTTACTTTGTGGTGGTAGAGTCCAGTCTTGGAATGAAGACGGAACCGCTGTACCTTTTAATCCCGTTCCGGTCGTGGCTGGGGGCCTTGCTTGCGAGGGAAGCTCATGAAGCGAATCATGAAGGGGTGGCTGCCACACTGCTGCACACTAAAAGGCCTGGGTTGTGCAAGGTCAGAGGACAGTGAAGGTGGTCAACAGGTGCATCACTTGCAAGAAGCAAAGAGCCCGGCTGTGCCAGCAAGTGATGAGCGCTCTTCCTCAGGAACGTACCAGTAGAGCTTCTGCTAAATGACGTAAATGTAAAAATGTAAATGTGATGTAGTCGGTGCTGTTTTAAGCCAGATTCGCCACATCTTTCATGGTGTTGCAGGCTTATTTGATTTTCATTATTTACATTATGATTAGATTACTTGAATAATATAATATATTGTCATTATTTGTTTATTTCAGGTTTATGACCTGTGGTCATTTGATTTAAAATAAAATTAAAGGACAAACGAGTCATGACATTGTGTGCTTCCTGGTGAGCCTTTTCGGAGGGCTAAATAACGAAAAATCCGAACAGGTATAGTTACTATTCAGTGACAGTATGTCATTCACCATCTTTGTGTCTTGGAGAGGCCCGTCATCCTCAACACACACTGAATGGACAGGAAAGGACCTGTTTCACCATCAGAAGTAACTTGCTGGCATGTTAATCAATCAATTACAATACATTATTAGGAGAAGTAGTTGATTGATTGCGGGACCTAGTTTTTAAAGTTTCAGTTTATTTTATTGTGTGTGTGAATTAATTTTGTTATAGCGGGAGGAAGTAGCTACACTGTGATACTGAGTATATCTACTGTAGCATCACAGCCACACCTTGATGAATGCAGGTGATCTTTACCTGTATGTAACATGATCCCTCTGGAAGTCCCAGACTCTCTCTGAAGAGAGAGGAGCTATAGTAGCAGGAACAATAAGTTACCTGAAACAGAATGGGAAGCTGTGATGATGATAACAACCATAGTCAGCCTCTATTGAGCCAATTAACACACCATAATTCTTATACATTTAGTAGAGAATGGTAGTGACTATTGGTTTTGATTGGGTTATACAACCTTCCCATAAAGTCTCCCACAGGTTTCCTCATGGATCTATCCAGTCATGTTCTCAATTTGTTCAGAGAACGTTAAGAAACAACATTCTTCTGTGGCAATTTCAGTACTTCAGCATAACATTTACTACAGGATTCCTTATGGTTCTATTTAAAGTCATGTTCTCAGAACATTAAGAAATCTTGCCATAAAAACTGAAAAAACATTAAACATTCAAAGAATGTTATTTAAAAACACATACATTCTGTTCTCAGCATCAACAAAACTCTTCTCTATCTTGTTAAGTGTGTTGGCTGCGCCCACTAATTGGCCACACCTGATCTTAATGAGTGCTTGTTTCCTTTGAAATAGGGTCTGTTTGAATAGACTAAAATGAACAGCTTTGTATGAGTTAAAAAAAACAGCATGGTAGCTCCATCCTGGTGGCTCAGTGGAATAATTCCATGGATAGAGAGCAGAAGATCATCAGGTTGAATCTCATTGATGCCATGCCACAATAAAAAATCTGTGTGTTCGCATGATAAATGCATTTCCATGGGTCTTATCTTCAAATAACCTACTATTTCTGATCTCAGAATGTTAATAAAACTTTTAGGGAACCATAGACAAATTCTCAGAATCTCCCTGGAAACTAAAAAAATATGTTCCAAGAACAGGCACATTTTTTACTTCCATTCTCAGAACGTTTAATAACTTCCAGTTTTAACTTTTGGTTTTATTACCAGAACCAATGGGAAACCAAAAACGTAGGTTCCCACAACTTCCAATGAACCAAATATGCTATCTGGGCTAATAGCGATAGCAGCAATACAGTAGCAATGCCTTATTCACAGTGGACGTCGCACAAGGCAGATATTTTCTTTCTGTTGGTTGATTTGGTTATCTGTGAATGTTTGTTGTCCTTATGTTTTGATATTGAGAAGAAAAGTACTGCCATAATAGCACTGGATCATTCCACATTATACTGTGAACATTAAATACATTCACTTTACTAGTCTTTGTTTGCTTCTGCTTCATGTTGCCTGCTCAACCCCAATCCAAACCTCTGTTTTACACCTCATAACATTTGGATCAGTGAGTCAATAATGCCTGGTCTTTGAAAGCTGTCTGGTGCATTAGAGTCTGAATGACATTCCAAGGACATTTTAGGGTGTGTGTGTGTGGTATCAGAGGCCATTGGTGGTTACTACACAGGCCGAATAGGGAGTGGTATATGGACACTTCTGAGGGTTGTGGTCCCCTCAGAACCATGGGTACTTTGGTCCATAGCCCTTCGGCGCCCAATTGGTGGTTACTACTCAGGCCGAGTAGGGAGTGCTATATGGACACTTCTGAGGGTTGTAAGCCCCTCATAACCATGGGTAATTTGGTCCATATCCCTTCGGCTGTTAAGGATAGGGGGCAGTATTTTCACGTTCGGATGAAAAATGTGCCCAAATTAAACTGCCTCCTACACAGACTCAGAAGGTAGGATATGCATATTATTAGTAGATTTGGTTAGAAAACACTCTGAAGTTTCTAAAACTGTTTGAATGATGTCTGTGAGTATAACAGAACTCATATGGCAGGCAAAATCCTGAGAAAAATCCAACCAGGAAGTTTATCAACGTTTATGATGAGTATTTTTGTAAATTGATGTGCTCATTCACCAGAAGTTTTGGGTGGCAATACATTTTCTGAACATCACGCGCCAATGTAAAATGGGGTTTATGGATATAAATATGAACTTTATATAACAAAACATACTTGTATTGTCTAACAATGAGTCCTGGGAGTGTCATCTGATGACGATCGGCAAAAGTTAGTAATTCATTTTAGCTGTATTTGTGGTTTTTGTGATGCCTCTCCTTACTTGCAAAATGGCTGTTTGGCTTTTCTTGTTTAGGTGATGTGCTAACATAATCTAATGTTTTGCTTTCGCCGTAAAGCCTTTTTGAAATCGGACACTGTGGTTAGATTAACGAGAATCTTATCTTTTAAAATTATGTATAATACTTGTATGTGTGAGAAATTTGAATTATGAGATTTTTGTTTTTTGAATTTAGTGCTGTGCTATTTCACTGGCTGTTGTCAAATCAATCCCGCTAACGGGATTCGCGTGTTAAGTGGTCACTAAGAGGTTAACCTCTTACATCTAGACGTTCCGCTAGCGGAACACCGCTCCAATATCCAATGATTGGGCGTGGCGCGAAATAGAAACTCCTCAAATCCGAAAACTTCCATTTTACAAACATATGACTATTTTACAGCATTTTAAAGACAAGACTCCTTTATCTAACCACACTTTCCGATTTCAAAAAGGCTTTACAACGAAAGCGAAACATTAGATTATGTCAGAGTACCCAGCCAGAAATTCAGACACCCATTTTTCAAGCTAGCATATAATGTCACATAAAACCAAACCACAGCTAAATGCAGCACTAACCTTTGATGATCTTCATCAGATGACACTCCTAGGACATTATGTTATACAATACATGCATGTTTTGTTCAATCGAGTTCATATTTATATCAAAAACCAGCTTTTTACATTAGCATGTGACGTTCAGAACTAGCATTCCCACCGAACACTTCCGGTGAATTTACTAAATTACTCACGATAAACGTTCACAAAAAACAAATTATTTTAAGAATTATAGATACAGAACTCCTTTATGCAATCGCGGTGTCCAATTTTAAAATAGCTTTTCGGTGAAAGCACATTTTGCAATATTCTGAGTAGCTATTTTGACACCCACCAAGTTTGGTACTCACCAAACTCAGATATACTATAAGAAAAATTGGATTACCTTTGCTGTTCTTCGTCAGAATGCACTCCCAGGACTTCTACTTCAATAACAAATGTTGGTTTGGTTCCAAATAATCCATAGTTATATCCAAATAGCGGCGTTTTGTCCGTGCGTTCAAGACACTATCCGAAGGGTAAAGCGCGAACGCGTATCGTGACAATAAAATTCAAAATATTCCATTACCGTACTTCGAAGCATGTCAAACGCTGTTTAAAATCAATTTTTATGCGATTTTTCTCGTAAAATAGCGATAATATTCCGACCGGGAGTCGTTGTTTTCGTTCAAAGACTGATAATCTAAAATGGACTCTTCACGTGCACGCGCGCACCCGTCTCATTGTTCTCAGATCAGCTACTTACCAAATGCGCTACTGTTTTTCAGCCATGGGCTGCAAAGTCATCATTCAACGTTCTGGCGCCTTCTGAGAGCCTATGGGAGCCTTAGAAAATGTCATGTTACAGCAGAGATCCTTTGTTTTGTATAGAGATGACAAAGAAGGCCAAGAAATGGTCAGACAGGGTACTTCCTGTACAGAATCTTCTCAGGTTTTGGCCTGCCATTTGAGTTATGTTATACTCACAGACACCATTCAAACAGTTTTAGAAACTTTGGAGTGTTTTCTATCCAAAGCTACTAATTGTATGCATATTCTAGTTTCTGGGCAGGAGTAATAACCAGATTAAATCGGGTACGTTTTTTATCTGGCTGTGAAAATACTGCCAACTATCCATAACAAGTTAACATTTGGATAAGTGAGTCAAAAATAGTCAATAATGCCTGGTCTTTGAAAGCTGTCTGGTGCTGTTACGTTCCCCAGTTTCTGTGTTGTGGTTTATATATTTTCATGTATGTATTTCAGGAAATGGCTTCCTGACATTCTCCAAGCAGCTGATTGCTAATTGGAGAGCTGACCACGCCCCATTGCTAATTGGAGAGCTGTATCCCATTAGACTCCTTCTCCAGCTATATAAACCAGTGTTCTGTTGATCAGAAAGAGCGAGATGATTGCTGAGAGAGAAGGCTGATGGTTAATTCTGTGTTGTTCAGAGTTTACTTAAGTATTGTGTAGCTGCTGATTTGAGGTATGTGTGTGCGCCAATAGAACTGTGGTTTTGATTATTGGAATTGCTTACCGTAATTTCCGGACTATTAAGCGCACCTGAATATAAGACACACCCACTGAATTAAAAAATATATATTATTTTGAACATAAATAAGCTGCACATGTCTATAAGCCGCAGGTGCCTACCGGTACATTGAAACAAATGAACTTTACACAGGCTTTAACGAAACACGGCTTGTAACAAAAATAAATAGGCTTTAACGAAACACGGCTTGTAACAAAAAATTTGCAGTAAGCTTTAGTTGTCTTTTTGCACTGAATCAATTCCTCACGCTGCTGTTTCCAACGTCTTATCGACTCATTAAGACCAAGCTCCCGTGCAGCAGCTCTATTTCCTTTTCCAACAGCCAGATCAATCGCCTTCAACTTGAAAGCTGCATCATATGCATTTCTCCGTGTCTTTGCCATGATGAGGGTGACCAAAATTACTACCATAATCAGAATGATGGGAAGTTTGAGAGTGCTCGATTTAATCTAAACAGTAAACAAAAAAGTTGTTTGACCGTAACCCGTTCGGCAATTTCATTGGTCTAATGAAAGCTTCATGCCGCCAAAAAACTGAGCACGTCACAGAATGTGTGTATTTTTATTTTTAATTTTTTTTAATTGAAAGCGGGAAAAATCCATATATTAGCCGCGTCATTGTTTAAGCCACGAGGTTCAAAGCCTGGGAAAAAAGTTGCGGCTTATAGTCCGGAATTTACGGTACTTACATTTGTGATATTATGTTTCATTTGTTGCCAGGGGGGAAGGGGAAGGCACCTAGGGAGTGCTTAGGAAACAGGCCCGCGGGCATACATTACCCGTAGTAGTTTACTGTCTATGCACACTAGGAAAGAGCTGGGCGTACCGTCCCCTGTATTTTGGTTAGTGCACCAGGTGGTGCTAGTTAGGTAAGTAGTGGGTAGGCAGGTAAGGTAGGAGAGGGGGCTTTGATATTTACTTTCAAACAGCAGAGCCAGCATTACAGGATGACAAAAGGCAGAGAATACCATTTACAGGGAATTTATTCCTTCGCACGGTAAGTTTGGGGAAAAGGGGAAACTTACCGTGCGAAGGAATAAATTCCCTGTAAACGGTATTCTCTGCCTTTTGTCATCCTTACTCACACCTACAGTCCATACCGCTTTCACACCACGGAGAGTTGAGTTGTAGCAGGGTGTGGCGTTCCCTCTTCCGAGAGGCGTGCGTAACAGGTGCATTACAGAGTCTGAATGACATTCCATGGACATTATAGGGTGTGTGTGTGTGTGGTGTATCAGAGGCCATTGAGCCCCTACATCATACTGTGTTGTGATGACAAACTGAAAGGCAGCACATTACATTACACACCGGGTCCTCCTACACCACAGGAGTGTGTTTTCAGACCCATTTCACTCTACATGATGATTATTACCACACAGGAGAAACCTGTCCACAGCCACACAGTACTGATATATTAACACACACTACACACACGCCATAAGACTAAATAGCTAACAAAATGGCTACACTGACTATCTGCATTGACCCTTTTATTTTGCACTGACTATCACAGGACTCAACACTCTCTCTCTCTCTCACACACACACACACACACACACACACACACACTCCAATCATCATATAAGCTGCTGCTACTCCTGAGGCCAAGTCACCTTACCCCTATACATATCTACCCCTACCACTGCAGTATCCCTGCACATTGTAAATATGGTATTGGAACTGACCGTGTATATACTGTAGCTTGTATACTTTCTCATGTTCTTCTTATTTCTATTTCTCATGTGTTTTTGGTCTACTTTACTTTATTTTATGGTACTATACTGTATATTGATATTGATTACGTTATTATTGGGAAAAGAGCTGGCAAGAAAGGTATTGCACTGTACTGGTGCACGTGACAAAAACTTGACACTTAAAATATTAGCATGTTGAAACAGTGCAAAGATACTAAACCAAAGCATGTGGATATCATGAGGTGAATGCACCAATTTGTAAGTCGCTCTGGATAAGAGTGTCTGCTAAATGACGTAAATGTAAAATGCATGAATTGCTGTCATACCTTGTCCATAGACTATTTACAGGTTAAAGAAACCAATTTGTCATTTGGGTGAACTATCCCTTTAACTTGGTCTACCAATGGCACTGCTCTTGAAGAGTGAAACTAGGCTGACTCCTAAGGATTGTACATTCACATACCAGTCACATACCAACACAAAACCGGAATGGGCACTTTACTCTGACAAACTGGACTTGGTGAAGAGTGACAGCACAGCTACTAGATTCTGACAGAGAGGAGTCAGTATCCACGACGATAACACTGTGGTCTGGTGTCTGTGGAGATGGCCTGGGGACTGGTTTCCATGACATTAAGGGGTCTGATGTTGATGGTGATTCTGCTGTGGACTGTCACATCCACAGATGGGGGAGGTGAGTAACAACCATCATCATTCTGTCTTAGTTCATCTGTCTTTACCTTCTGTCTGTCTCAAAATATTCCATTCCAAAAGAAGTCCTACGTAGTCCTAGTCCCTAGACACACCTTAGGCTCTAGTGTAGTATGAGCATTTAATAGGTGTAAGCAATGTGGTGAAACCTCTACCTAACCAGATTACAATAGCAGACTCCAATTCATATGAAAAATACCATATAACTGTAAAACAAGTTTCTCTGAAACATGAATTACTGTAGATCATAAACATGGTCATTACAGAAGACTGACAAATTAATTCAAGAGCAGACTTTTCCTGTTGTGCGTACTGATCTTTGGCCACTTCCACCCTAAGTCAAAGTGTTGAACACTGAGTGTACCAATTTGGGCAGCAAACCAGCATTCTGATCTCAGAACAGCCTCAATTCATCAGGACATGGACTCTACAACAGGTCAAAAGCATTCCAAAGAGATGATGGCCCATGTTGACACCAATGCTTCCTACATTTCTGTCAAGTTGGCTGGATGTCCTTTGGGTGGTGAACCATTCTTGAAACACACGGGAAACTGTTGAGCGTGAACAACCCAGCTGCGTTGCAGTTATTGACACAAACCGATGCGCCTGGAATCTACTACCATACCTTGTTCAAAGGCACTTACATCTTTTGTCTTGCCCATTCACCCTCTGAATGTCACACATACATAATCCATTTATCAATTGTTTCAAGGCTAAAAAATCCTTCTTTAACCTTTCTCCTCCCCTTCATCTACACTGATTGAAGTTGATTTAACAAGTGACATCAATAAGGGAACAATTAGCTTTCATCAATAAGCTTTTACCTGTATTCACCTGGTCAGTCTATGACATGGAAAGAGCAGGTGTCCTTAATGTTTCATATACACAGTGTGTATGATTCATCATGTGATTGACTATGAGGTCTCATCAACGTCTCTCTGTGAATGTTTGAACAACTAATGGAAGATCAGTGATTCAACTTAACAGACAGGACAGGCTAAGATGGTTCAACAATGTAAATGATTGCTGAATGGGTGTGTAGTATGATTAGAGGCATGAAGGAAGTGTAGTCATTCAGGTCTGACCGGAGTCTTTACTTTAGATTGTAATTTTAGTTAGAGGTTAGGTGCTGTGGGTGTGGAGGGGGGCGGGTGGAGGACCGAGGAGGACCACAATGAGAGATTAGACAGGTTAATATTAACAATAATAACAGGTTACTCACCAAGGTATCTGACTATTGGGGAGTATAAGAGTCTGTATATCAATCCCTTCTTGTCCAGATGCTTCTTAACGTGTGTGTTTATTCACTTGCAGACATCGATGTAACCTGTGTGTTCTCAGAGGATTGTGTCCTGCCCTGCAGCTTCCAGCGTGGCAGTGAGGAAGTCATCCACTGGCTGAAACCAGAAGACAAGGACCTGATCGTCCACTCCTACTACTACAGTACAGATCAGCTCAAACAGCAGAGCCAGCCTTACAGAGGGAGAACAGCCCTGTTCAATGACCAGATCCCCAAAGGAAACGCTTCACTACTGCTGAGAGGGATCACACTCCAGGACCAGGGCAGATACAAGTGTTACACCAGCACTATTAAAGGCAACAAGGAGTCCTGCGTTAACATAGCAGTGGAGGGTACGGAATGTCTGTCTGTCTGTCTATGATGATCACTTCATGGCTGCTCCATGTGTAATGTCTACTTTGTTGCAGCTCCAGTCCGCTTGGTGGACATACAGTTATCAGATGACATCATCACCTGCAGTTCTACAGGTATCTACCCCGAGCCTAAACTCACCTGGTCCACTGACCCCCCCTCTGACCTTTCATTTGACCCTGGAACCATCCAGAACTCCACCAGCATCAAGGTGGATGACCGGGGCCTCTATGACATCACCAGCACAAAACAGTTTAGCAGAGACCGAACCAACATCTGTACCGTGACCTCTGGGACAGTAGAAAGGACAGCAACCCTGAAACAGCAAGGTAATCAATTAATCAACCTATTAATCAATCAATTCATACATCAATGAATAAATTCATCAATATATTTATCTGCCTGCAAACTGTACAAAAACAAGACATCATTGTGAGATAAAATACACAAAGATCAAGCTAAAAAGGCTGTTTCTCATGACATAATTTCAGATCTGGTCCAGGGTTCTCCAAGCAGTGAGGTGTCCATCCTCTGCAGTGTCTCTCAGTCTGACCTCCTGACCTTTGACCTCACCTGGAGGTTCAACCAGACAGACACCATCCTCACCTCCAGCTACACCAATGGCAGACCTCAGATGCAGGTTGATGACCAGTGGACGGAGCAGGTTCAGAGTTTGTCTGACTCTGGCAGCCTTCATCTCCACAAGTTAACCATGGTCCACCAGGGGACCTACAGCTGTGAACTCTCTACTGCCAGAGATACACACCTGATCCTCACCTACCTGCAGATCACACCTGATAAACTATCTAATGGTACAAAGTTTACTTTTACTGTTTCCCCTCACTGTAAGTCACAGGATCACATTAAACAATACAACTGATACTCTGTATTTTCTCCTTCAGTTTCAGATGGACTGAGTCCAGGTGCAATCACTGGTATAATAATAGCAGCAGCAATTATAGCAGCAGCAGTGATATGTTTCAGGCTGAGAGGTAAGTTATGATGATGACATCATAATCTGTTGAACCATTTAACACAACCACCTCCTGATGAACAGAGAGGAGGGTTACATTGGTGGCTTTTAATGAACAGCTTTGAGTTTCTGCTATTTTACTGCCTCCCATCTCGTAGCATTCTGCCCCCAATGCAGAAGTTCTGTCCCCAATTCTGCAGGTAGACGTCCACGGAATATTCATGTCCTTATGGTTACATTTATTTACTCATACTAGCTGTTTGTGTGTCTGAATCCTGCTAACTCACCCTAAACTCACCTATCCCCCTCCAGCAAATACAAATGGTCCAAATGAAAAAGGTCAGAGTGGAATACCACTTCAGAATGGAGAAGAAAGAGAGGAAGACTAGAACAAGGTCAAGGAGAAGACGGATCAGCCACATCAACCATACTAATGCCTCAGACAGAAGGAGATAACATTGACTAAGGGGAGGACAAAGAGGAAAGGTGACAATTAGATAATTGTCCAATTGCATATAGGCAATGCTAACACTTTCACCAACAAAAGGCAAGGTGTAGCTATAATCATATTGCTTACACACCTGTCCAATCCTTTCAGATCTCCATGAAGTGGCTAGCCGGGGGGTAGTGGCTAGCCGGGGGGTAGTGGCTAGCCGGGGGGTAGTGGCTAGCCGGGGGGTAGTGGCTAGCCGGGGGGTAGTGGCTAGGGGTTGTTTCTGGACCAAACCCATATTTGACATCAAAAAACAATGTTTTGCAAGTAAAATGTGAAATTACCAATGTGTATCTCCTGTATCAGGTATTGTTACTACTCAGTGACAGTATGTCATTCACCATCTTTGTGTCTTGGAGAGGCCTGTCTGCCTCAACACACACTGAATGGACAGGACAGGACCTGTTTCACCATCAGAAGTAACTTGCTGGCATGTTAATCAATCAATTACAATACATTATTAGGAGAAGTAGTTGATTGATTGCGGGACATAGTTTTTTAAAGTTTCAGTTTATTTTATTTTTGTGTGTGTTTATTCATTTTGTTATAGCAGGAGGAAGTAGCTACACTGAGTATATCTACTGTAGCATCACACCCTCACCTTGATGAATGCAGGTGATCTTTACCTGTATGTAACATGATCCCTCTGGAAGTCCCAGACTCTCTCTGAAGAGAGAGGAGCTATAGTAGCAGGAACAATAAGTTACCTGAAACAGAATGGGAAGCTATGATGATAACAACCATAGTCAGCCTCTATTGATACAATTAACACACCATAATGTTATACATTTAGTAGAGAACGGTAGTGACTATTGGTTTTGATTGGGTTATACAACCTTCCCATAAAGTCTCCCACAGGTTTCCTCATGGATCTATCCAGTCATGTTCTCAATTTGTTCAGAGAACGTTAACCTCTTACATCTAGACGTTCCGCTAGCGGAACACCTGCTCCAATATCCAATGATAGGCGTGGCGCGAATTACAAATTCCTCAACAACAAAAAAAACTTAAATTTTTCAAACATATGACTATTTTACACCATTTAAGACAAGACTCTCCTTTATCTAACCACACTGTCCTATTTCAAAAAGGCTTTACAGCGAAAGCAAAACATTAGATTATGTCAGCAGAGTACCCAGCCAGAAATGATCAGACACCCATTTTTCAAGCTAGCATATAATGTCACAAAAAACAAAACCACAGCTAAATGCAGCACTAACCTTTGATGTTCATCAGATGACACGCCTAGGACATTGTTATACAATACATGCATGTTTTGTTCAATCATGTTCATATTTATATCAAAAACCAGCTTTTTACATTAGCATGTGACGTTCAGAACTAGCATTCCCACCGAACACTTCCGGTGAATTTACTAAATTACTCACAATAAACGTTCACAAAAAACATAACAATTATTTTAAGAATTATAGATACAGAACTCCTTTGTGCAATCAAGGTGTCCGATTTTAAAATAGCTTTTCGGTGAAAGCACATTTTGCAATATTCTGAGTAGATAGCCCAGCCATCACGGCTAGCTATTTTGACACCCACCAAGTTTGACCCTCACCAAACTCCGATTTACTATTAGAAAAGTTTGATTACCTTTGGTGTTCTTCGTCAGAATGCACTCCCAGGACTGCTACTTCAATAACAAATGTTGGTTTGGTTCAAAATAATCCATAGTTATATCCAAATAGCGTCGTTTTGTTCGTGCGTTCAAGACACTATCCAAGGGTGACGAAGGGTTACGCGCCCAACGCGTTTCGTGACAAAAAAATTCTAAATATTCCATTACCGTACTTCAAAGCATGTCAACCGCTGTTTAAAATCAATTTTTATGCCATTTTTCTCAAAAAAAGCGATAATATTCCGACCGGGAGTGGTGGTTTTCGTTCAAAGAGAGAGAAAGTAAACATGGGTTCGACTCGTGCACGAGCCTCAGTCTCATAGTACTCTGACCGGCCACTATCCAAACGCGCTAATGTTTTTCAGCCAGAGCCTGCAAAGCCACGATTCAGCTTTTTGCCGCCTTCTGAGAGCCCATGGGAGCCGTAGGAAGTGTCACGTAACAGCAGAGATCCCCTGTTTTGGATAGAGATAATCAAGAAGGCCAAGAAATGGTCAGACATGGTACTTCCTGTATAGAATCTTCTCAGGTTTTGGCCTGCCAAATGAGTTCTGTTATACTCACAGACACCATTCAAACAGTTTTAGAAACTTTGGAGTGTTTTCTATCCAAGGCTAATAATTATATGCATATTCTAGTTTCTGGGCCGGAGTAATAATCAGATTAAATCGGGTACGTTTTTTTATCCGGCCGTGAAAATACTGCCCCCTATCCATAACAGGTTAAGAAACCACATTCTTCTGTGGCAATTTCAAATCAAAATCAAATCAAATCAAATTTATTTTTATATAGCCCTTCGTACATCAGCTGATATTCTCAAAGTGCTGTACAGAAACCCAGCCTAAAACCCCAAACAGCAAGCAAAGCATGTGAAAGAAGCACGGTGGCTAGGAAAAACTCCCTAGGAAAAACTCCCTAGAAAGGCCAAAAACCTAGGAAGAAACCTAGAGAGGAACCAGGCTATGAGGGGTGGCCAGTCCTCTTCTGGCTGTGCAGGGTGGATATTAAAACAGAACATGGTCAAAATGTTAAAATGTTAAAATGTTCATAAATGACCAGCATGGTCAAATAATAATAATCATAGTAGTTGTCGAGGGTGCAACAAGCACGTCCGGTAAACAGGTCAGGGTTCCATAGCCGCAGGCAGAACAGTTGAAACTGGAGCAGCAGCACGGCCAGGTGGACTGGGGACAGCAAGGAGTCATCATACCAGGTAGTCCTGAGGCATGGTCCTAGGGCTCAGGTCCTCCGAGAGAAAGACAGAAAGAGAGAAAGAGAGAATTAGAGAGAGCATATTTAAATACACACAGGACACCGGATAAGACAAGAGAAATACTCCAGATGTAACAGACTGACCCTAGCCCCCCGACACATAAACTACTGCAGCATAAATACTGGAGGCTGAGACAGGAGGGATCAGAAGACACTGTGGCCCCATCCGATGATACCCCCGGACAGGGCCAAACAGGCAGGATATAACCCCACCCACTTTGCCAAAGCACAGCCCCCACACCACTAGAGGGATGTCTCCAACCACCAACTTACCGTCCTAAGACAAGGCCGAGTATAGCCCACAACGATCTCCGCCATGGCACAACCCAAGGGGAGGGGGAGGGGGGGGGGGGGGCCAACCCAGACAGGAAGACCACGTCAGTGACTCAACCCACTCAAGTGACGCACCCCTCCCATGGACGGCATGGAAGAACACCAGTAGGCCAGTGACTCAGCCTCTGTAAAAGGGTTAGAGGCAGAGAATCCCAGTGGAAAGAGGGGAACCGGCAAGTCAGAGACAGCAAGGGCGGTTCGTTGCTCCAGCCTTTCCGTTCACCTTCACACTCCTGGGCCAGACTATACTTAATCATAGGACCTACTGAAGAGATAAGTCTTCAGTAAAGACTTAAAGGTTGAGACTGAGTCTGCGTCTCTCACATTGGTAGGCAGACCATTCCATAAAAATGGAGCTCTATAGGAGAAAGCCCTACCTCCAGCCGTTTGCTTAGAAATTCTAGGGACAATTAGGAGGCCTTATTTAAAAACATTTCAGTACTTCAGCATAACATTTACTACAGGATTCCTTATGGTTCTATTTAAAGTCATGTTCTCAGAACATTAAGAAATCTTGCCATAAAAACTGAAAGAAAACATTAGAAACATTCAAAGAATGTTATTTAAAAACACATACATTCTGTTCTCAGCATCAACAAAACTCTCTCTCTTCTCTATCTTGTTAAGTGTGTTGGCTGTGCCCACTAATTGGCCACACCTGTTCTTAATGAGTGCTTGTTTCCTTTGAAATAGGGTCTGTTTGAATAGACTAAAATGAACAGCTTTGTATGAGTTAAAATAAAAACAGCATGGTAGCTCCATCCTGGTGGCTCAGTGGAATAATTCCATGGATAGAGAGCAGAAGATCATCAGGTTGAATCTCATTGATGCCATGCCACAATAAAAAAATCTGTGTGTTCGCATGATAAATGCATTTCCATGGGTCTTATCTTCAAATAACCTACTATTTCTGATCTCAGAATGTTAATAAAACTTTTAGGGAACCATAGAAAAGTTCTCAGAATCTCCCTGGAAACTAAAAAAATGTTCCAAGAGCAGGCACATTTTTTACTTCCATTCTCAGAACCTGTCACGTCCTGACCAGTAAAAGGGGTTAATTGTCATTGTAGTTTGGTCAGGGCGTGGCAGGGGGTGTTTGTTTTGTGTGTTTCGGGGTTTTTGGTTTATGTTCTAGATTATCTATTTCTATGTTAGTTTTGTCAATGACCTCCAATTAGAGGTAGCTGGTTGTTGTTATCTCTGATTGGAGGCCATATTTAGTTGTGTGTTTTCACTTGTGTTTGTGGGTGGTTGTTTCCTGTATAGTCTGTGCACCTTACGGGACTGTTTTTGTCGTTTGTTTTGTTTAAGTGTGTTTTCTTTAATAAAAGTAAAGAAGATGATCAACATACCCGCTGCATTTTGGTCCACTCCTTACGACGACCGTTACAGAACATTTAACTTCCTCTTTTAACGTTTAGGAAACTTTGGGTTTTATTACCAGAACCAATGGGAAACCAAAAATCTAGGTTCCCACAACTTCCAAGGAACCAAATATGCTATCTGGGCTAATAGCGATAGTAGCAATGCCTTATTCACAGTGGACGTCTGTAACGGTCATCGTGAACACAGGACCAAAACGCAGCGGGAATATGAATGGTCATCTTTTTAATATTAAGAAAAGTGAACACTTACAAAATAAACAAAACAACGACTACACAGTTCCATAAGGCAAAGTAGCTATACAGAAAACATCTACCCACAAAACCCAAAGGAAAAACAGGCTGCCTAAGTATGACTCCCAATCAGCAACAACGATATACAACTGTTCCTGATTGAGAGCCATACCCGGCCAAAACAAAGAAATCCCAAACATAGAAACACGGACATAGAATGCCCACCCAAATCACACCCTGACCAAATCTAAATAGAGACATGAAAAGGCTCTCTCAGGTCAGGGCGTGACAACGTCGCACAAGGCAGATATTTTCTTTCTGTTGGTTGATTTGGTTATCTGTGAATGTTTGTCCTTATGTTTTGATATTGAGAAGAAAAGTACTGTCATAATAGCAGTGGATCATTCCACATTATACTGTGAACATTAAATACATTCACTTTACTAGTCTTTGTTTGCTTCTGCTTCATGTTGCCTGCTCAACCCCAAACCAAACCTCTCAGTTTTACACCTCTTAACATTTGGCTCAGTGAGTCAATAGCCAATAATGCCTGGTCTTTGGAAGCTGTTTCCTGAGGATGGCTCACCTCTCACAGTTCTAGGTGACTTTAACCTCCCCACGTCTACCTTTGACTCATTCCTCTCTGCCTCCTTCTTTCCACTCCTCTCCTCTTTTGACCTCACCCTCTCACCTTCCCCCCCTACTCACAACGCAGGCAATACGCTTGACCTCATCTTTACTAGATGCTGTTCTTCCACTAATCTCATTGCAACTCCCCTCCAAGTCTCCGACCACTACCTTGTATCCTTTTCCCTCTCGCTCTCCTCCAACACTTCTCACTCTGCCCCTACTCGGATGGTATTGCGCCGTCGCAACCTTCGCTCTCTCCCTCCCGCTACTCTCTCCTCTTCCATCCTATCATCTCTTCCCTCTGCTCAAACCTTCTCCAACCTATCTCCTGATTCTGCCTCCTCAACCCTCCTCTCCTCCCTTTCTGCATCCTTTGACTCTCTATGTCCCCTATCCTCCAGGCCGGCTCGGTCCTCCCCTCCTGCTCCGTGGCTCGACGACTCATTGCGAGCTCACAGAACAGTGCTCCGGGCAGCCGAGCGGAAATGGAGGAAAACTAGCCTCCCTGCGGACCTGGCATCCTTTCACTCCCTCCTCTCTACATTTTCCTCTTCTGTTTCTGCTGCTAAAGCCACTTTCTACCACTCTAAATTCCAAGCATCTGCCTCTAACCCTAGGAAGCTCTTTGCCACCTTCTCCTCCCTCCTGAATCCTCCTCCCCCTCCCCCTCTCTGCGGATGACTTCGTCAACCATTTTGAAAAGAAGGTCGACGACATCCGATCCTCGTTTGTTAAGTCAAACGACACCGCTGGTCCTGCTCACACTGCCCTACCCTGTGCTTTAACCTCTTTCTCCCCTCTCTCTCCAGATGAAATCTGGAGATGGCCGGCCGCCCAACAACCTGCCCGCTTGACCCTATCCCCTCCTCTCTTCTCCAGACCATTTCCGGAGACCTTCTCCCTTACCTCACCTCGCTCATCAACTCATCCTTGACCACTGGCTACGTCCCTTCCGTCTTCAAGAGAGTGAGAGTTGCACCCCTTCTGAAAAAACCTACACTCGATTCCTCCGATGTCAACAACTACAGACCAGTATCCCTTCTTTCTTTTCTCTCCAAAACTCTTGAGCGTGCCGTCCTTGGCCAGCTCTCTTGCTATCTCTCTCAGAATGACCTTCTTGATCCAAATCAGTCAGGTTTCAAGACTGGTCATTCAACTGAGACTGCTCTTCTCTGTGTCACGGACGCTCTCCGCACTGCTAAAGCTAACTCTCTCTCCTCTGCTCTCATCCTTCTAGACCTATCTGCTGCCTTTGATACTGTGAACCACCAGATCCTCCTCTCCACCCTCTCCGAGTTGGGCATCTCCGGCGCGGCCCACGCTTGGATTGCGTCCTACCTGACAGGTCGCTCCTACCAGGTGGCGTGGCGAGAATCTGTCTCCGCACCACGTGCTCTCACCACTGGTGTCCCCCAGGGCTCTGTTCTAGGCCCTCTCCTATTCTCGCTATACACCAAGTCACTTGGCTCTGTCATATCCTCACATGGTCTCTCCTATCATTGCTACGCAGACGACACACAATTAATCTTCTCCTTTCCCCCTTCTGATAACCAGGTGGCGAATCGCATCTCTGCATGTCTGGCAGACATATCAGTGTGGATGACGGATCACCACCTCAAGCTGAACCTCGGCAAGACGGAGCTGCTTTTCCTCCCGGGGAAGGACTGCCCGTTCCATGATCTCGCTATCACGGTTGACAACTCCATTGTGTCCTCCTCCCAGAGTGCTAAGAACCTTGGCGTGACCCTGGACAACACCCTGTCGTTCTCCACTAACATCAAGGAGGTGACCCGATCCTGTAGGTTCATGCTCTACAACATTCGCAGAGTACGACCCTGCCTCACACAGGAAGCGGCGCAGGTCCTAATCCAGGCACTTGTCATCTCCCGTCTGGATTACTGCAACTCGCTGTTGGCTGGGCTCCCTGCCTGTGCCATTAAACCCCTACAACTCATCTAGAACGCCGCAGCCCGTCTGGTGTTCAACCTTCCCAAGTTCTCTCACGTCACCCCGCTCCTCCGCTCTCTCCACTGGCTTCCAGTTGAAGCTCGCATCCGCAACAAGACCATGGTGCTTGCCTACAGAGCCGTGAGGGGAACGGCACCTCCGTACCTTCAGGCTCTGATCAGTCCCTACACCCAAACGAGGGCACTGCGCTCATTTACCTCTGGCCTGCTGGCCCCCCTACCTCTGAGGAAACACAGTTCCTGCTCAGCCCAGTCAAAACTGTTCGCTACTCTGGCACCCCTATGGTGGAACAAGCTCCCTCACGACGCCAGGACAGCGGAGTCAATCACCACCTTCCGGAGACACCTGAAACCCCACCTCTTTAAGGAATACCTAGGATAGGATAAAGTAATCCTTCTAATCCCCCCTAAAAGATTTAGATGCACTATTGTAAAGTGGTTGTTCCACTGGATATCATAAGGTGAATGCACCAATTTGTAAGTCGCTCTGGATAAGAGCGTCTGCTAAATGACGTAAATGTAAAATGCATGAATTGCTGTCATACCTTGTCCATAGACTATTTACAGGTTAAAGAATCCAATTTGTCATTTGGGTGAACTATCCCTTTAACTTGGTCTACCAATGGCACTGCTCTTGAAGAGTGAAACTAGGCTGACTCCTAAGGATTGTACATTCACATACCAGTCACATACTAACACAAAACCGGAATGGGCACTTTACTCTGACAAACTGGACTTGGTGAAGAGTGACAGCACAGCTACTAGATTCTGACAGAGAAGAGTTTGTATCCACGACGATAACACTGTGGTCTGGTCTCTGTGGAGATGGCCTGGGGACTGGTTTCCATGACATTAAGGGGTCTGATGTTGATGGTGATTCTGCTGTGGACTGTCACATCCACAGATGGGGGAGGTGAGTAACAACCATCATCATTCTGTCTTAGTTCGTCTGTCTTTACCTTCTGTCTGTCTCAAAATATTATATCCCAAAATAACTCCTACGTAGTCCTAGTCCCTAGACACACCTTAGGCTCTAGTGTAGTGTGAGCATTAAATAGGTGTAAGCAATGTGGTGAAACCTCTACCTAACCAGATTACAATAGCAGACTCCATATCATATGAAAAATACCATATAACTGAAACATGAATTACTGTAGATCATAAACATGGTCATTACAGAAGACTGACAAATTACTTCAACAGCAGACTTTTCCTGTTGTGCGTACTGATCTTTGGCCACTTCCACCCTAAGACAAAGTGTTAAAACCTCTTACAGCTCCTTAAGGATAGGGGCAGTATTGACAATTTCGGGAAAGATATGTGCCCATATTAAACTGCCTCCTACTCAAACTCAGAAGGTAGGATATGCATAGTATTAGTAGATTTGGATAGAAAACACTGAAGTTTCTAAAACCGTTTGAATGGTGTCTGTGAGTATAACAGAACTCATATGGCAAGCAAAAACCTGAGAGAAATCCTACCAGGAAGTGGAAATCTGGATGCATGGGCTCTCTAAGTCGTTTCCTATTGAATACACAGTGATGTAGTAATAATTGTGCACTTCCTACGGCTTCCACTAGATGTCAACAGTCTTTACAAAGTTGTTTGAGTCATCTACGATGAACAGAGACCGAATGAGAAGGAGGGGAGGTTGTTGAGGCAGGGGGTGACATCACTTCTTGGTGCGCGTTCACGAGGGTGGATCCTCCGTTCCAAAACGTTTTTCAAGCCCAGGAACCGTCCGGTTGAAATATTACTGAATCTTCACATTCTAAAGGCCCTAAAGATTGATGTTTTACAACGTTTGACATGTTTGAACGAACGTAAATACAACTTTTTTTAAACTTTTCGTCGTGACATTGTCCGCGCGCTTCCTACATTTGGAGTAGCTTACTTAACACGCGAACATCAAGGAGTTATTTGGACATAAATTATGGACTTTATCGAACAAAACAACATTTGTTGTGGACCTGGGATTCCTGGAAGTGCCTTCTGATGAAGATCAAAGGTAAGGGAATATTTGTAATGCAATTTATGATTTTAGATGACTCCAAGATGGCGGCTGTCTGTATAGCCTAGTGTATTTTTCTGAGCTCAGTACTCAGATTATTGCAAAGAGTGCTTTCCTCGTGAAGCTTTTATGAAATCTTTCATAGCGTTTGCATAAAAGAGATGTTCATCTATAATTCTTTGAATGACAGCTTAATTTTGTATCAACGTTTATGACAAGTATTTTTGTAAATTGTGGCGCAGATTCACCGGCAGTATTTGAGGGAAAATATTTTCTGAACGTCACGCGCCGATGTAAAATGCTGTTTTTATATATAAATATGAACTTTATCGAACAAAAAATGCATGTATTGTGTAACATGATGTCCTAGGAGTGTCATCTGATGAAGATCGTCAAAGGTTAGTGCTGCATTTAGCTGTGTTTTGGGTATTTGTGATGCATGCTAGTTGCTTGGAAATGGCTGTGTGGTTATTTTTGTCGATGTACTCTCCTAACATAATCTAATGTTTTGCTTTCGCTGTAAAGCCTTTTTGAAATCGGACAACGTGGTTCGATTCAGTAGAAGTGTATCTATAAAATGGTGTAAAATAGTCTTGTGTTTGAGAAATAGAAATTATTAGATTTGGTTTAGAATATGGCGCTCTGATTTTACACTGGCTGTTGATCCCGCTAATGGGATTGGAGCTGTAATAACACTGATTATACCAATTTGGACAGTAAACCCCCATTTTTACCCTCAGAACACCCTCAATTCATCAGGACATGGACTCTACAACGGGTCAAAAGCATTCCAAAGGGATGATGGCCCACGTTGACACCAATGCTTCCTACATTTCTGTCAAGTTGGCTGGATGTCCTTTGGGTGGTGAACCATTCTTGATACACACGGGAAACTGTTGAGCGTGAACAACCCAGCTGCGTTGCAGTTATTGACACAAACCGATGCGCCTGGAATATACTACCATAACCTGTTCAAAGGCACTTACATCTTTTGTCTTGCCCATTCACCCTCTGAATGTCACACATACATAATCCATTTATCAATTGTTTCAAGGCTAAAAAATCCTTCTTTAACCTTTCTCCTCCCCTTCATCTACATAGATTGAAGTGGATTTAACAAGTGACATCAATAAGTGATCAATAAGCCTTCATCAATAAGCTTTCACCTGTATTCACCTGGTCAGTCTATGGCATGGAAAGAGCAGGTGTCTTTAATGTTTTGTACACTCAGTGTGTATGAAGCATGTGAGCATGTGATTGACTATGAGGTCTCATCAACGTCTCTCTGTGATTGTTTGAACAACTATTGTAAGAATCAGTGATTAAACAACAGACAAGACAGGCTAAGATGGTTTAACAATGTAAATGATTACTGAATGGGCGTGTGGTGTTATTAGAAGCATGAAGGAAGTGTAGTCATTCAGGTCTGACTGGAGTCTTTACTTTAGATTGTGATTTTAGTTAGAGGTTAGGTGCTGTGGGTGTGGAGGGGGGCGGGTGGAGGACCGAGGAGGACCACAATGAGAGATTAGACTCAGGTTAATATTAATAATAATAACAGCTTAATAACACTCTGATATAAACAAAGGGCCTACTCAATTTACCAAGGTATCTGACTATTGGGGAGTATAGGAGTCTGTATATGAATCCCTTCTGGTCCAGATGCTTATTTAACGTGTGTGTTTATTTACTTGCAGACGTCCATGTAACCTGTGTGTTCTCAGAGGATTGTGTCCTGCCCTGCAGCTTCCAGCCTGACAGTGAGGAAGTCATCCACTGGCTGAAACCAGAAGACAAGAACCTGAGCACCATCCACTCCTACTACTACAGTACAGATCAGCTCAAACAGCAGAGCCAGCCTTACAGAGGGAGAACAGCCCTGTTCAATGACCAGATCCCCAAAGGAAACGCTTCACTACTGCTGAGAGGGATCACACTCCAGGACCAGGGCAGATACAAGTGTTACACCAGCACTATTAAAGACAACAATGAGTCCTTCGTTAACATAGCAGTGGAGGGTACGGAATGTCTGTCTGTCTGTCTGTCTATGATGATCACTTCCTGGCTGCTCCATGTGTAATGTCTACTTTGTTGCAGCTCCAGTCCGCTTGGTGGACATACAGTTATCAGATGACATCATCACGTGCAGTTCTACAGGTATCTACCCCGAGCCTAAACTCACCTGGTCCACTGACCCCCCCTCTGACCTTTCATTTGACCCTGGAACCATCCAGAACTCCACCAGCATCAAGGTGGATGACCGGGGCCTCTATGACATCACCAGCACAAAACAGTTTAGCAGAGACCGAACCAACATCTGTACCGTGACCTCTGGGACAGTAGAAAGGACAACAACCCTGAAACAGCAAGGTAATCAATTAATCAACCTATTAATCAATCAATTCATACATCAATGAATAAATACATCAATATATTTATCTGCCTGCAAACTGTACAAAAACAAGACATCATTGTGAGATAAAATACACAAAGATCAAGCTAAAAAGGCTGTTTCTCATGACATCATTTCAGATCCGGTCCAGGGTTCTCCAAGCAGTGAGGTGTCCATCCTCTGCAGTGTCTCTCAGTCTGACCTCCTGACCTTTGACCTCACCTGGAGGTTCAAACAGACAGACACCATCCTCACCTCCAGCTACACCAATGGCAAACCTCAGATGCAGGTTGACGACCAGTGGAAGGAGCAGGTTCAGAGTTTGTCTGACTCTGGCAGCCTTAAGCTCCACAAGTTAACCATGGTCCACCAGGGGACCTACAGCTGTGAACTCTCTACTGCCAGAGATACACACCTGATCCTCACCTACCTGCAGATCACACCTGGTCAACAATCAAGAGGTAAAAGTTTCCTTTTACTGTTTCTCCTCACTGTAAGTCACAGGATCACATTCAACAAAAAAACTGCTCATCTTTATTTTCCAGGTAGAATTGCTGTTATAGTGGCATCAGCAGCAGCAGTGATTATAGCAGTAGTGATATGTTCCTTGCTGAAAGGTAAGTTACGATGATGACATCATAATCTGTTGAACCATTTAAACACCGCCACGTCCTGGCCATAGAGCCATACGGTTCAATCGCAGGTATAATAATAGCAGCAGCAGCGGTGATTGTAGCAGCAGTGATATATTACCTGCTGAGAGGTAAGTTATGATGATGACATCATAATCTGTTGAACCATTTAACACAACCACCTCCTGATGAACAGAGAGGAGGGTTACATTGGTGGCTTTTAATGAACAGCTTTCAGTTTCTGCCATTTTACTGCCTCCCATCTCGTAGCATTCTGCCCCCAATGCAGAAGTTCTGTCCCCAATTCTGCAGGTAGACGTCCACGGAATATTCATGTCCTTATGGTTACATTTATTAACTCATACTAGCTGTTTGTGTGTCTGAATCCTGCTAACTCACCCTAAACTCACCTATCCCCCTCCAGCAAATACAAATGGTCCAAATGAAAACGGTCAGAGTGGAATACCACTTCAGAATGGAGAAGAAAGAGAGGAAGACATAGAAAGACAAGAACAAGGTCAAGGAGAAGAGGGATCAGCCACATCAACCATACTAATGCCTCAGACAGAAGGAGATAACATTGACTAAGGGGAGGACAAAGAGGAAAGGTGACAATTAGATAATTGTCCAATTGCATATAGGCAATGCTAACACTTTCACCAACAAAAGGCAAGGTGTAGCTATAATCATATTGCTTACACACCTGTCCACTCCTTTCAGATCTCCATGAAGTGGCTAGCCGGGGGGTAGTGGCTAGCCGGGGGGTAGTGGCTAGGGGTTGTTTCTGGAACAAACCCATCTTTGACATCAAAAAACAATGTTTTGCAAGTAAAATGTGAAATTACCAATGTGTATCTCCTGTATCAGGTATTGTTGAGACTTCTAGCTCACTCAGGAAAATAAAAAATATATATAACCTGACCTGTGGTCTATATATATATATAGATAAAAGATTAGCAAATGGGTCTGATGTGTTCAATTAAATGGGGAACGAGTGATTTCTTTAAGTTTCTTAGATGCTCAGATATGTTACGTTATGTGCGCATGCGCAGCTTCACTAGAGACTTAAATTACAACACCTGGTAATCACTTCACCGCAGACAATCATCAGGAGCACACAGCCCGTTGGTATGTAACTGCGAACTACTCAGTCTAGCATTAATGTTTAAGTCACTTATATGTTTGTGCACTGAAAGTTTACCTCACTGTGTCGGTGTTAGTTGGCCGGAAGTAACTTGTAGCTCGCTGGGTGCGGTAGCTCAGCGACCCAGATGCTATATAGCATTAGGCTATTATTATCACCCATTTGCATTGTGCTGATTGTTCGGAGCACTCTGCTGGTTTCTGGTAGCGGTGGTGATAGCGGTGGTTTGGTTCGGTGATCCATGGTGGAGTGCCGCATTATGTTGCGTTTGTGCGTGTGTAAATCCTTTGGACGATGCATGCGGTGGCATGGGTTCTGTGTCCTGTGACAGCGTCCATAGCAACCTGTGACGGCAGTCACTGTGCGCATGCTCCTCTGGCGCTGGGCATTCTGGGTGATGTAGTCGGTGCTGTTTCAAGCCAGATTCGCCACATTTTTGATGGTGTTGCAGTCTTATTTGATTTATTATTTACATTATGATTAGATTACTTGAATAATATCTGAATAATATATTGTCATTTTGTTTGTATTTCAGGTTTATGACCTGTGGTCATTTGATTTAAAATAAAATTAAGGACAAAACGAGTCATGACATTGTGTGCTTCCTGGTGAGCCTTTTCGGAGCGATAAATAATGAAAAATCCAAACAGTCATAAACCACCGGTTCTCCTTTACATGGATAATGGAAGGGCTAGAACATTCGTCACGAGACTAACTTCTGATAAGCAAACAGTCCACCCATAAAGCTGTCTGCTCATCTGCTGACTTATTAGGCAAATCATTAATGAGTGAAAGCCAAGAAGAGGATAGAGTCTTGTTAGGTCGCGTCAATTCGAATCTGGTATCAGAACAAAATAGTCAGCACATATTAAAGTACAAAGAAATCAGAAGTTACTTAATGCAAACACTTGAATGGTAAATATGTGGTTCGTATATATGGGGTCGCTGTGTCACCACGCAGGGCAGACAGAACTGAGTTACACATCCTTTGCTTTTCATTAAATACTCTGACAGAGATAGGCCCGCAGTGAGCGGGAACTGTCAGAGGGAGGATGAGCGTGGTTTAAACTTACTCATCCTATCGTTGGCGTGCAGGTTGGTCCCAACCTCGAGACGCCTCCTGTTGCCGGGCGTAGTTATTATCTTTGGCAGTCGATTTATCTTGTGACTGCACAGTTCTCTAAAACCCGACACCCCTCTGCATATACATTTCACCCATATCCTGCCCTTATCTTTTAACAAGCTCTTCCACATCCCTGATTCACAGCATCTGCATTCTTTCCATATGACTCACCATCCCATGAGCCCCTTCCTCTCACACAGCAGTATGCTCTTGTCATATAGAGTATAAACTTTATATTATAGCATAGCTTCTTAGTTATATTATATACGTTATGCAAACAAATAGTTGGTCAAACCCTAACAGTCTACAGTTAAAGGACTACTTAAAACCCAGTTGGCAGAAAACACTTGAGCTTGAGTTAAACGCTAGAAAAGTTGGCAAGATGGCAGCATCAGAGGAGGAGCTGGAGAGGCTAAAACAGAAGCGGTCAGCAGCCCAGACTGCGTTCACTAGAAGAGCCAATTACCTCACCTCCAGAGCTAGTGCACTGGGGGAAAGTGAAATGAGAAGTGAGTGGAGGAACTTTAAAGTGGATCACTCCAGAGTCAGATGCAGGGTTTGAGTATGCCACGGCCCTGAGAGAAGTGGACGATGATGAAGCCAAAAAGAAGGTGGAAAACATTGACGGAAAAACAGCAGAATGTGACTAAGTTTGATGAAACTGAACAAATCATCCTGATCAGCTTCTGGACAAGGTTCGCTGAGGTGGAAATTACCACCCTCACTGAAGAGGCTGGATCAGCCATGGACCAGGCCGAGGACACCGATCACCACCATATGACCAGGAGGGAATGTGAATTGATTCATAGGAACCTGGAACGGGAGGTCAACAACTTCGAACGAGGATTGGATGAGTGGAAAGATTTGAACCCTCGGTCCAAGGCAACAGAGTCAAAGGACCAGATCCGGAAGTTGAAGAAAAGGCGTGAAAAACTGTGGGATGAGTGGGCATGGAAAGACGGTTCTCAATCCGGCGACGAAGAGAAACGGGGAAAAGTGAAAATTGTGGAGCAGGAGGAGCCAGTTGGGACTTACAACTACAGGCCCCAGATCAGCCTAGAACGTGCACGCTTGCCCATGTTTGCTGGTAATATGAGGGATTACTACCGCTGGAAAGCTGAATGGGAGGACTTGCAACATCTGGGAAACCCTCATGGATTGGAAAATGTGAGAAAATTCCATCTCTTGGGAAGCCTAGATGAAAAAGTCAAGAGGGACCTCATTGTCCAGCTGTGGATCCGCCAACGACGTGTTCAGGCTCCTGGACAACAAGTACGGAAATAAGCCAAAAATAGTGCTGCTGATTGCACAAGAAGTGCAAGGACTTTGCCCCATCAAAGGAAGACAATCGAACTGATTCAAGCCGTGGAGTGCTCTTCGTGACCTACAAGTCTTAGGGGAGGAAGATGCTGTAAAGAACCGAGTGGTTGTGCAGTCGATTGAAAGAAAACCACTTCTTTCAGGGAGTCAGGAAGCTAACACACAAAAATGACCCTGGAAGCGGGTTTTCACCACGCAACCACTGACTGTCTACTGCAATACTTGAAGAAGCAGGAGGACATTCGAGGAGCTAGACCAGCTACAGCCTAGCCCGGCGGACAATACTGAGAGGTCGAGCGAGAAGAAAAAAGAAAGGAGGGCATTCACCAGAGTCACATCAGGAAACACCCTAAAGGGCGCTCAACCAAGCTCATGCATCACATGTGGAGACAACGAGCACGGAGGTAGGCTGTTCGCCTGCAAGGTCTTCAAGAAGCTCAATCTGACAGGCAAGAAGGCTCAGCTTAGGAGAGCAGGAGCATGCTTTAAGTGCTTGCGCCTTCATACAAAAGTATCTATGCTCAAAGGATGACTGTCAGAAAGAGGGCTCTTCAGACCACAATTACTTGCTCTGTCCAAAGTCAGAGATCAAGAAGAAAGAGGAAAAGAGCGGAGAGCAGAGCGATGCAAATTTGGCGAAAAGGGGGCTTGGACTAACCAACAAACAGGAGGAGCTCCTTGCCAAACTTTCTCCAGAGCTGCGAGCAGAGTTCAAAGAAGCCTTTTCAAATAAGATCACGACAAAAGTGTGTGCTAGCATTGGTTGTGAGCCAAAAGAGTGCCCTGTCATAATGATGCTGTTGGATGTGACGACAAACTCTGGCCAGCTAGTCGGTACGTTGATTGATCTCGCTTCAGATACTAATTATATCTCTAATAAAGCAGCAGAGCGTCTGAAGCTAAATGGTGAGAACATTAAGTTGATTGTCCAAGGTGTTGGAGGGATGGAGAAAACCATTACTACCATGAAGTATAACCTGAGGCTGAGAGTAAAAACTCCCAGAGGTACAATAGCAGAGCACAAACTCCTCTGTTACGGCTTGGAAGATGTTGCGAAGGTGAACCAAGCTGTCACGCCACAGCAACTGCAGAAGTTCTTTCCAAATGTTCAACTCAAGGACTTGGTCCGGCCCGAAAAGATCGACCTGTTGATTAGCCACAGGGGGGGGTCGCCTGGTCCCACAGCCAGTCAGAGTAGTTGGAGACCTCGTCCTCTGGGATGGTCCCCTTGGGAAGACTGTTGGTGGAACGCATCCTGACCTCTGAAGTGATAGACCTAGCAGTGCACAGATCTAAAACACATGTCGCTAGGTCAATGAGAACAGCTTCAAGGGCGTACAAAGAGATTCTCGTGAAGACGGGAGGACCCAGTGGAGTTTCGGTGGAAGAAGAAGACGCAATCCTCCGAAACACTGCAACTACCAACAAATACGTTTTTGAATGGTTCAAGTGGGACAGTATTGGCGCCGCCTGTGATCCTCAGTGTGGTGGCTGCAGATGCGGTAGGTGCCCCCCTGGAGGCAAGGAAATTACCCTAGGAGAGGAAAGAGACTTGGAGAAAATAAAGGAATGTCTCACCTACATGCAAGCTGACAAGCACAGCGAATCCCCTCACTGGGACGCAGCTTACCCGTGGAAAGGAGACCCCACAACGCTGCCTGACAATCGACGTGCGGTGGAAGCGACCTTTTTAAACACTGAGAAACGACTGGAGAGAGAGCCGGAATGGAAGGCTGCGTACAGAGAGCAAATCCACGATATGGTCTCAAGAGGGGCTGCCGGGCAACATCACCCAGGAGGAAATCGATAGCTGGAAGGGACCTAAGTGGTATATCAGTCATTTAGTTGCTCCTAATCCTCACTCAACCACTACCCCTGTAAGTATTGTCTAGAACAGTAGCCAAGAATTCATGGGAATAAGTTTAAATGATCTACTGTACAAGGGTCCTCATGTCCTAAATCAGATAAGGGGCGTGCTTCTGAGATTCAGGACTGGGTTGTACGCCGCCCTGGCCGATGTGAAAAAAATGTACTACTGTCTGGCTAGAAGACAAAGAAGTACACCTCCATCGATTCCTCTGGAGAGACAATCCTGAGGAGGTGATCGAAGTCTTTGCTGTCGTCAGGGTCAACATTGGCGATAAACCTGCTGGTTGTATCGCCCAGGTGGCAATGAGAGAAACAGCCAACCTGCCCCAGTTTGCAGCCATGGTTGAGGAGCGCAGAGTTGTGGTAGAAGATAGTTATGTGGATGTCATCTTGACGTCCCACAATGACTTGCAGATACTGGAGAAAATCAACAAAGGAGTGGGAAAGATCTTAAAGGCTGGAGGCTTCTCCCTTAAGCCATGGGTCTTATCAGGCCAAAGTGGGAGGTCCGCAACCACAACTGATGCCAGTATCAGTAAGACAACTGTGAGTGTGCCCAAAACGCTGGTGTTACCCAACCAGATGCGGGACAAAGAGAGCAAAGCACTTGGAGTCGGCTATGAACCAGAGACCTACAATCTTTGTGTGATGACCTCTGTAAATTTCTCAAAGAAGAGAGGAAAGATGAGAACAGGAGTCGATTTGCGCGAAGAGGAAGTCAGAGTTAAAACTCCAAACCCATTGACCCGTCGGATGCTGCTAAGCCAGATCGCTGGATTCTACGACCCCATTGGTCTTGCCACACCCGCAAAGCAGAAAGGGGTGATGCTTGTGAGAGAAGCTTACCAAGAAGCGAGTATAAGCAGTCCAGTTACGGACACTTGGGATGACCCACTCACCAAACTACGGGAGGCTTCCATAAGAGTCCTCGAAGAATGTGAGACTTGCCCAGATCAGGTTCGAAAGAAGCCTCACACCAACTAGAGCCATAGGCTATCCAATGGGAGTCACGTTTTCAGATGGGAGTGAGGCTTCCTACGGCGTGGTGCTCTATCGCCGTTGGGAGACGCAGAATGGGGTCGTAGTGAGGCTGGTTGAGTCAAAAGCAAAGCTTACCCCTCTCAACCAGAAAGGAGACGTGATTAAGGCAGAGGTATGTGGTGCTGTCTTTTCGATCCGCCTGAGAAAATACGTTGTAATGCACTGCCGCATCAAGTTCGCACACTGGGTCCACTTCGTGGATAGCCAAACAATCCTGGGAGCAATTCACAAGGATAGCTATGGCTACCAAACTTTCTTCGCTAACCGCATCGGAGAGATCCAGAAGGCTGGACCAGTGGAAGACTGGAGGTGGATTGAGGGCAACCTGAACATAGCAGACATTGTCACAAGGGGAGCAACTCCTGAGGAACTCGATGAAGGGTCAGAGTGGCAACAAGGCCCAGAGTTCCTGAGTTGGCCTGAGGCTGAGTGGCCTGTGAAGACGGCCAGTGAGATGGTGATCAGCGTGGCTGATGACGTTAAAAGGTTGCAGAGAAGAGCGTTCTCAGCTGTAGTCACCAGGTCTCAGGCAGAAAAATTCTCAGGCCGCAGCAATATTGATGTTGGGGCAGACTTGCAAGACTCCGCACCGCGACCGCAGATGAAAGACCAAGGTCCAACTCCAGCAGTAGAGAGGCCAAGGAGGAAGCCCTGGGGTGTGGCTCTAGTGCGCCTTGTCGGGCCCGAACGATTCAGTAGCTTGTCTAAATTGTGTGTAACGATCGCCTGGGTTCGAAGAGCGGCAGAATCCTGGCTGAGGACAAGCTACCAAGCCTCGAGCTCAGCAAACCGGGAGGTGAGGGGCCCCAGGCTGTCTGGGAGAGAGAACAGCGGCTTTCCAAGACCTAGCCCTTGCAGCCCAAGACGGCGTGAACTTTCAGGATACGACCTTAAACCGCTTTGTTGTGATGAAAGATGACAACAATGGACTCTTACTTTGTGGTGGTAGAGTCCAGTCTTGGAATGAAGACGGAACCGCTGTACCTTTTAATCCCGTTCCGGTCGTGGCTGGGGGCCTTGCTTGCGAGGGAAGCTCATGAAGCGAATCATGAAGGGGTGGCTGCCACACTGCTGCACACTAAAAGGCCTGGGTTGTGCAAGGTCAGAGGACAGTGAAGGTGGTCAACAGGTGCATCACTTGCAAGAAGCAAAGAGCCCGGCTGTGCCAGCAAGTGATGAGCGCTCTTCCTCAGGAACGTACCAGTAGAGCTTCTGCTAAATGACGTAAATGTAAAAATGTAAATGTGATGTAGTCGGTGCTGTTTTAAGCCAGATTCGCCACATCTTTCATGGTGTTGCAGGCTTATTTGATTTTCATTATTTACATTATGATTAGATTACTTGAATAATATAATATATTGTCATTATTTGTTTATTTCAGGTTTATGACCTGTGGTCATTTGATTTAAAATAAAATTAAAGGACAAACGAGTCATGACATTGTGTGCTTCCTGGTGAGCCTTTTCGGAGGGCTAAATAACGAAAAATCCGAACAGGTATAGTTACTATTCAGTGACAGTATGTCATTCACCATCTTTGTGTCTTGGAGAGGCCCGTCATCCTCAACACACACTGAATGGACAGGAAAGGACCTGTTTCACCATCAGAAGTAACTTGCTGGCATGTTAATCAATCAATTACAATACATTATTAGGAGAAGTAGTTGATTGATTGCGGGACCTAGTTTTTAAAGTTTCAGTTTATTTTATTGTGTGTGTGAATTAATTTTGTTATAGCGGGAGGAAGTAGCTACACTGTGATACTGAGTATATCTACTGTAGCATCACAGCCACACCTTGATGAATGCAGGTGATCTTTACCTGTATGTAACATGATCCCTCTGGAAGTCCCAGACTCTCTCTGAAGAGAGAGGAGCTATAGTAGCAGGAACAATAAGTTACCTGAAACAGAATGGGAAGCTGTGATGATGATAACAACCATAGTCAGCCTCTATTGAGCCAATTAACACACCATAATTCTTATACATTTAGTAGAGAATGGTAGTGACTATTGGTTTTGATTGGGTTATACAACCTTCCCATAAAGTCTCCCACAGGTTTCCTCATGGATCTATCCAGTCATGTTCTCAATTTGTTCAGAGAACGTTAAGAAACAACATTCTTCTGTGGCAATTTCAGTACTTCAGCATAACATTTACTACAGGATTCCTTATGGTTCTATTTAAAGTCATGTTCTCAGAACATTAAGAAATCTTGCCATAAAAACTGAAAAAACATTAAACATTCAAAGAATGTTATTTAAAAACACATACATTCTGTTCTCAGCATCAACAAAACTCTTCTCTATCTTGTTAAGTGTGTTGGCTGCGCCCACTAATTGGCCACACCTGATCTTAATGAGTGCTTGTTTCCTTTGAAATAGGGTCTGTTTGAATAGACTAAAATGAACAGCTTTGTATGAGTTAAAAAAAACAGCATGGTAGCTCCATCCTGGTGGCTCAGTGGAATAATTCCATGGATAGAGAGCAGAAGATCATCAGGTTGAATCTCATTGATGCCATGCCACAATAAAAAAATCTGTGTGTTCGCATGATAAATGCATTTCCATGGGTCTTATCTTCAAATAACCTACTATTTCTGATCTCAGAATGTTAATAAAACTTTTAGGGAACCATAGACAAATTCTCAGAATCTCCCTGGAAACTAAAAAAATATGTTCCAAGAACAGGCACATTTTTTACTTCCATTCTCAGAACGTTTAATAACTTCCAGTTTTAACTTTTGGTTTTATTACCAGAACCAATGGGAAACCAAAAACGTAGGTTCCCACAACTTCCAATGAACCAAATATGCTATCTGGGCTAATAGCGATAGCAGCAATACAGTAGCAATGCCTTATTCACAGTGGACGTCGCACAAGGCAGATATTTTCTTTCTGTTGGTTGATTTGGTTATCTGTGAATGTTTGTTGTCCTTATGTTTTGATATTGAGAAGAAAAGTACTGCCATAATAGCACTGGATCATTCCACATTATACTGTGAACATTAAATACATTCACTTTACTAGTCTTTGTTTGCTTCTGCTTCATGTTGCCTGCTCAACCCCAATCCAAACCTCTGTTTTACACCTCATAACATTTGGATCAGTGAGTCAATAATGCCTGGTCTTTGAAAGCTGTCTGGTGCATTAGAGTCTGAATGACATTCCAAGGACATTTTAGGGTGTGTGTGTGTGGTATCAGAGGCCATTGGTGGTTACTACACAGGCCGAATAGGGAGTGGTATATGGACACTTCTGAGGGTTGTGGTCCCCTCAGAACCATGGGTACTTTGGTCCATAGCCCTTCGGCGCCCAATTGGTGGTTACTACTCAGGCCGAGTAGGGAGTGCTATATGGACACTTCTGAGGGTTGTAAGCCCCTCATAACCATGGGTAATTTGGTCCATATCCCTTCGGCTGTTAAGGATAGGGGGCAGTATTTTCACGTTCGGATGAAAAATGTGCCCAAATTAAACTGCCTCCTACACAGACTCAGAAGGTAGGATATGCATATTATTAGTAGATTTGGTTAGAAAACACTCTGAAGTTTCTAAAACTGTTTGAATGATGTCTGTGAGTATAACAGAACTCATATGGCAGGCAAAATCCTGAGAAAAATCCAACCAGGAAGTTTATCAACGTTTATGATGAGTATTTTTGTAAATTGATGTGCTCATTCACCAGAAGTTTTGGGTGGCAATACATTTTCTGAACATCACGCGCCAATGTAAAATGGGGTTTATGGATATAAATATGAACTTTATATAACAAAACATACTTGTATTGTCTAACAATGAGTCCTGGGAGTGTCATCTGATGACGATCGGCAAAAGTTAGTAATTCATTTTAGCTGTATTTGTGGTTTTTGTGATGCCTCTCCTTACTTGCAAAATGGCTGTTTGGCTTTTCTTGTTTAGGTGATGTGCTAACATAATCTAATGTTTTGCTTTCGCCGTAAAGCCTTTTTGAAATCGGACACTGTGGTTAGATTAACGAGAATCTTATCTTTTAAAATTATGTATAATACTTGTATGTGTGAGAAATTTGAATTATGAGATTTTTGTTTTTTGAATTTAGTGCTGTGCTATTTCACTGGCTGTTGTCAAATCAATCCCGCTAACGGGATTCGCGTGTTAAGTGGTCACTAAGAGGTTAACCTCTTACATCTAGACGTTCCGCTAGCGGAACACCGCTCCAATATCCAATGATTGGGCGTGGCGCGAAATAGAAACTCCTCAAATCCGAAAACTTCCATTTTACAAACATATGACTATTTTACAGCATTTTAAAGACAAGACTCCTTTATCTAACCACACTTTCCGATTTCAAAAAGGCTTTACAACGAAAGCGAAACATTAGATTATGTCAGAGTACCCAGCCAGAAATTCAGACACCCATTTTTCAAGCTAGCATATAATGTCACATAAAACCAAACCACAGCTAAATGCAGCACTAACCTTTGATGATCTTCATCAGATGACACTCCTAGGACATTATGTTATACAATACATGCATGTTTTGTTCAATCGAGTTCATATTTATATCAAAAACCAGCTTTTTACATTAGCATGTGACGTTCAGAACTAGCATTCCCACCGAACACTTCCGGTGAATTTACTAAATTACTCACGATAAACGTTCACAAAAAACAAATTATTTTAAGAATTATAGATACAGAACTCCTTTATGCAATCGCGGTGTCCAATTTTAAAATAGCTTTTCGGTGAAAGCACATTTTGCAATATTCTGAGTAGCTATTTTGACACCCACCAAGTTTGGTACTCACCAAACTCAGATATACTATAAGAAAAATTGGATTACCTTTGCTGTTCTTCGTCAGAATGCACTCCCAGGACTTCTACTTCAATAACAAATGTTGGTTTGGTTCCAAATAATCCATAGTTATATCCAAATAGCGGCGTTTTGTCCGTGCGTTCAAGACACTATCCGAAGGGTAAAGCGCGAACGCGTATCGTGACAATAAAATTCAAAATATTCCATTACCGTACTTCGAAGCATGTCAAACGCTGTTTAAAATCAATTTTTATGCGATTTTTCTCGTAAAATAGCGATAATATTCCGACCGGGAGTCGTTGTTTTCGTTCATAGACTGATAATCTAAAATGGACTCTTCACGTGCACGCGCGCACCCGTCTCATTGTTCTCAGATCAGCTACTTACCAAATGCGCTACTGTTTTTCAGCCATGGGCTGCAAAGTCATCATTCAACGTTCTGGCGCCTTCTGAGAGCCTATGGGAGCCTTAGAAAATGTCATGTTACAGCAGAGATCCTTTGTTTTGTATAGAGATGACAAAGGAGGCCAAGAAATGGTCAGACAGGGTACTTCCTGTACAGAATCTTCTCAGGTTTTGGCCTGCCATTTGAGTTATGTTATACTCACAGACACCATTCAAACAGTTTTAGAAACTTTGGAGTGTTTTCTATCCAAAGCTACTAATTGTATGCATATTCTAGTTTCTGGGCAGGAGTAATAACCAGATTAAATCGGGTACGTTTTTTATCTGGCTGTGAAAATACTGCCAACTATCCATAACAAGTTAACATTTGGATAAGTGAGTCAAAAATAGTCAATAATGCCTGGTCTTTGAAAGCTGTCTGGTGCTGTTACGTTCCCCAGTTTCTGTGTTGTGGTTTATATATTTTCATGTATGTATTTCAGGAAATGGCTTCCTGACATTCTCCAAGCAGCTGATTGCTAATTGGAGAGCTGACCACGCCCCATTGCTAATTGGAGAGCTGTATCCCATTAGACTCCTTCTCCAGCTATATAAACCAGTGTTCTGTTGATCAGAAAGAGCGAGATGATTGCTGAGAGAGAAGGCTGATGGTTAATTCTGTGTTGTTCAGAGTTTACTTAAGTATTGTGTAGCTGCTGATTTGAGGTATGTGTGTGCGCCAATAGAACTGTGGTTTTGATTATTGGAATTGCTTACCGTAATTTCCGGACTATTAAGCGCACCTGAATATAAGACACACCCACTGAATTAAAAAATATATATTATTTTGAACATAAATAAGCTGCACATGTCTATAAGCCGCAGGTGCCTACCGGTACATTGAAACAAATGAACTTTACACAGGCTTTAACGAAACACGGCTTGTAACCAAAAATTTGCAGTAAGCTTTAGTTGTCTTTTTGCACTGAATCAATTCCTCACGCTGCTGTTTCCAACGTCTTATCGACTCATTAAGACCAAGCTCCCGTGCAGCAGCTCTATTTCCTTTTCCAACAGCCAGATCAATCGCCTTCAACTTGAAAGCTGCATCATATGCATTTCTCCGTGTCTTTGCCATGATGAGGGTGACCAAAATTACTACCATAATCAGAATGATGGGAAGTTTGAGAGTGCTCGATTTAATCTAAACAGTAAACAAAAAAGTTGTTTGACCGTAACCCGTTCGGCAATTTCATTGGTCTAATGAAAGCTTCATGCCGCCAAAAAACTGAGCACGTCACAGAATGTGTGTATTTTTATTTTTAATTTTTTTAATTGAAAGCGGGAAAAATCCATATATTAGCCGCGTCATTGTTTAAGCCACGAGGTTCAAAGCCTGGGAAAAAAGTTGCGGCTTATAGTCCGGAATTTACGGTACTTACATTTGTGATATTATGTTTCATTTGTTGCCAGGGGGGAAGGGGAAGGCACCTAGGGAGTGCTTAGGAAACAGGCCCGCGGGCATACATTACCCGTAGTAGTTTACTGTCTATGCACACTAGGAAAGAGCTGGGCGTACCGTCCCCTGTATTTTGGTTAGTGCACCAGGTGGTGCTAGTTAGGTAAGTAGTGGGTAGGCAGGTAAGGTAGGAGAGGGGGCTTTGATATTTACTTTCAAACAGCAGAGCCAGCATTACAGGATGACAAAAGGCAGAGAATACCATTTACAGGGAATTTATTCCTTCGCACGGTAAGTTTGGGGAAAAGGGGAAACTTACCGTGCGAAGGAATAAATTCCCTGTAAACGGTATTCTCTGCCTTTTGTCATCCTTACTCACACCTACAGTCCATACCGCTTTCACACCACGGAGAGTTGAGTTGTAGCAGGGTGTGGCGTTCCCTCTTCCGAGAGGCGTGCGTAACAGGTGCATTACAGAGTCTGAATGACATTCCATGGACATTATAGGGTGTGTGTGTGTGTGTGGTGTATCAGAGGCCATTGAGCCCCTACATCATACTGTGTTGTGATGACAAACTGAAAGGCAGCACATTACATTACACACCGGGTCCTCCTACACCACAGGAGTGTGTTTTCAGACCCATTTCACTCTACATGATGATTATTACCACACAGGAGAAACCTGTCCACAGCCACACAGTACTGATATATTAACACACACTACACACACGCCATAAGACTAAATAGCTAACAAAATGGCTACACTGACTATCTGCATTGACCCTTTTATTTTGCACTGACTATCACAGGACTCAACACTCTCTCTCTCTCTCACACACACACACACACACACACACACACACACACACACACACACACATCCAATCATCATATAAGCTGCTGCTACTCCTGAGGCCAAGTCACCTTACCCCTATACATATCTACCCCTACCACTGCAGTATCCCTGCACATTGTAAATATGGTATTGGAACTGACCGTGTATATACTGTAGCTTGTATACTTTCTCATGTTCTTCTTATTTCTATTTCTCATGTGTTTTTGGTCTACTTTACTTTATTTTATGGTACTATACTGTATATTGATATTGATTACGTTATTATTGGGAAAAGAGCTGGCAAGAAAGGTATTGCACTGTACTGGTGCACGTGACAAAAACTTGACACTTAAAATATTAGCATGTTGAAACAGTGCAAAGATACTAAACCAAAGCATGTGGATATCATGAGGTGAATGCACCAATTTGTAAGTCGCTCTGGATAAGAGCGTCTGCTAAATGACGTAAATGTAAAATGCATGAATTGCTGTCATACCTTGTCCATAGACTATTTACAGGTTAAAGAAACCAATTTGTCATTTGGGTGAACTATCACTTTAACTTGGTCTACCAATGGCACTGCTCTTGAAGAGTGAAACTAGGCTGACTCCTAAGGATTGTACATTCACATACCAGTCACATACCAACACAAAACCGGAATGGGCACTTTACTCTGACAAACTGGACTTGGTGAAGTGACAGCACAGCTACTAGATTCTGACAGAGAGGAGTCAGTATCCACGACGATAACACTGTGGTCTGGTCTCTGTGGAGATGGCCTGGGGACTGGTTTCCATGACATTAAGGGGTCTGATGGTGATTCTGCTGTGGACTGTCACATCCACAGATGGGGGAGGTGAGTAACAACCATCATCATTCTGTCTTAGTTCGTCTGTCTTTACCTTCTGTCTGTCTCAAAATATTATATTCCAAAAGAAGTCCTACGTAGTCCTAGTCCCTAGACACACCTTAGGCTCTAGTGTAGTATGAGCATTTAATAGGTGTAAGCAATGTGGTGAAACCTCTACCTAACCAGATTACAATAGCAGACTCCATATCATATGAAAAATACCATATAACTGTAAAACAAGTTTCTCTGAAACATGAATTACTGTAGATCATAAACATGGTCATTACAGAAGACTGACAAATTACTTCAAGAGCAGACTTTTCCTGTTGTGCGTACTGATCTTTGGCCACTTCCACCCTAAGTCAAAGTGTTGAACACTGAGTATACCAATTTGGGCAGTAAACCAGCATTCTGATCTCAGAACAGCCTCAATTCATTGGGGCATGGACTCTACAACGGGTCAAAAGCATTCCAAAGGGATGATGGCCCATGTTGACACCAATGCTTCCCACAGTTCTGTCAAGTTGGCTGGATGTCCTTTGGGTGGTGAACCATTCTTGAAACACACGGGAAACTGTTGAGCGTGAACAACCCAGCCGCTTTGAAGTTATTGACACAAACCGATGCGCCTGGAATCTACTACCATACCTTGTTCAAAGGCACTTACATCTTTTGTCTTGCCCATTCACCCTCTGAATGTAAAACATAAATAATCCATTTATCAATTGTTTCAAGGCTAAAAAAATCCTTCTTTAACCTTTCTCCTCCCCTTCATCTACACTGATTGAAGTTGATTTAACAAGTGACATCAATAAGTGATCAATAAGCCTTCATCAATAAGCTGACCAGTATTCACCTGGTCAGTCTATGACATGGAAAGAACAGGTGTCCTTAATGTTTCATATACACAGTGTGTATGATTCATCATGTGATTGACTATGAGGTCTCATCAACGTCTCTCTGTGATTGTTTGAACAACTAATGGAAGATCAGTGATTCAACTTAACAGACAGGACAGGCTAAGATGGTTCAACAATGTAAATGATTGCTGAATGGGTGTGTAGTATGATTAGAGGCATGAAGGAAGTGTAGTCATTCAGGTCTGACCAGAGTCTTTACTTTAGATTGTGATTTTAGTTAGAGGTTAGGTGCTGTCGGTGTGGAGGGGGGCGGGTGGAGGACCGAGGAAGACCACAATGAGAGATTAGACTCAGGTTAATATTAATAATAATAACAGCTTAATAACACTCTATAAACAAAGGGCCTACTCAATTTACCAAGGTATCTGACTATTGGGGAGTATAGGAGTCTGTATATGAATCCCTTCTGGTCCAGATGCTTATTAACCTGTGTGTTTATTTACTTGCAGACGTCCATGTAACCTGTGTGTTCTCAGAGGATTGTGTCCTGCCCTGCAGCTTCCAGCCTGGCAGTGAGGAAGTCATCCACTGGCTGCAACCAGAAGACAAGGACCTGACCGTCCACTCCTACTACTACAGTACAGATCAGCTCAAACAGCAGAGCCAGCCTTACAGAGGGAGAACAGCCCTGTTCAATGACCAGATCCCCAAAGGAAACGCTTCACTACTGCTGAGAGGGATCACACTCCAGGACCAGGGCAGATACAAGTGTTACACCAGCACTATTAAAGGCAACAAGGAGTCCTGCGTTAACATAGCAGTGGAGGGTACGGAATGTCTGTCTGTCTGTCTATGATGATCACTTCATGGCTGCTCCATGTGTAATGTCTACTTTGTTGCAGCTCCAGTCCGCTTGGTGGACATACAGTTATCAGATGACATCATCACCTGCAGTTCTACAGGTATCTACCCCGAGCCTAAACTCACCTGGTCCACTGACCCCCCCTCTGACCTTTCATTTGACCCTGGAACCATCCAGAACTCCACCAGCATCAAGGTGGATGACCGGGGCCTCTATGACATCACCAGCACAAAACAGTTTAGCAGAGACCGAACCAACATCTGTACCGTGACCTCTGGGACAGTAGAAAGGACAACAACCCTGAAACAGCAAGGTAATCAATTAATCAACCTATTAATCAATCAATTCATACATCAATGAATAAATACATCAATATATTTATCTGCCTGCAAACTGTACAAAAACAAGACATCATTGTGAGATAAAATACACAAAGATCAAGCTAAAAAGGCTGTTTCTCATGACATCATTTCAGATCCGGTCCAGGGTCCTCCAAGCAGTGAGGTGTCCATCCTCTGCAGTGTCTCTCAGTCTGACCTCCTGACCTTTGACCTCACCTGGAGGTTCAACCAGACAGACACCATCCTCACCTCCAGCTACACCAATGGCAGACCTCAGATGCAGGTTGATGACCAGTGGAAGGAGCAGGTTCAGAGTTTGTCTGACTCTGGCAGCCTTCAGCTCCACAAGTTAACCATGGTCCACCAGGGGACCTACAGCTGTGAACCCTCTACTGCCAGAGACACACACCTGATCCTCACCTACCTGCAGATCACACCTGATAAACTATCTGATGGTACAAAGTTTACTTTTACTGTTTCCCCTCACTGTAAGTCACAGGATCACATTAAACAATACAACTGATACTCTGTATTTTCTCCTTCAGTTTCAGATGGACTGAGTCCAGGTGCAATCACTGGTATAGCAGCAGCAATTATAGCAGCAGCAATTATAGCAGCAGCAGTGATATGTTTCAGGCTGAGAGGTAAGTTATGATGATGACATCATAATCTGTTGAACCATTTAACACAACCACCTCCTGATGAACAGAGAGGAGGGTTACATTGGTGGCTTTTAATGAACAGCTTTGAGTTTCTGCTATTTTACTGCCTCCCATCTCGTAGCATTCTGCCCCCAATGCAGAAGTTCTGTCCCCAATTCTGCAGGTAGACGTCCACGGAATATTCATGTCCTTATGGTTACATTTATTTACTCATACTAGCTGTTTGTGTGTCTGAATCCTGCTAACTCACCCTAAACTCACCTATCCCCCTCCAGCAAATACAAATGGTCCAAATGAAAACGGTCAGAGTGGAATACCACTTCAGAATGGAGAAGAAAGAGAGGAAGACTAGAACAAGGTCAAGGAGAAGACGGATCAGCCACATCAACCATACTAATGCCTCAGACAGAAGGAGATAACATTGACTAAGGGGAGGACAAAGAGGAAAGGTGACAATTAGACAATTGTCCAATTGCATATAGGCAATGCTAACACTTTCACCAACAAAAGGCAAGGTGTAGCTATAATCATATTGCTTACACACCTGTCCAGTCCTTTCAGATCTCCATGAAGTGGCTAGCCGGGGGGTAGTGGCTAGCCGGGGGGTAGTGGCTAGCCGGGGGGTAGTGGCTAGGGGTTGTTTCTGGACCAAACCCATCTTTGACATCAAAAAACAATGTTTTGCAAGTAAAATGTGAAATTACCAATGTGTATCTCCTGTATCAGGTATTGTTACTACTCAGTGACAGTATGTCATTCACCATCTTTGTGTCTTGGAGAGGCCCGTCATCCTCAACACACACTGAATGGACAGGAAAGGACCTGTTTCACCATCAGAAGTAACTTGCTGGCATGTTAATCAATCAATTACAATACATTATTAGGAGAAATAGTTGATTGATTGCGGGACATAGTTTTTAAAGTTTCAGTTTATTTTATTGTGTGTGTGAATTAATTTTGTTATAGCAGGAGGAAGTAGCTACACTGAGTATATCTACTGTAGCATCACACCCTCACCTTGATGAATGCAAGTGATCTTTACCTGTATGTAACATGATCCCTCTAGAAGTCCCAGACCTCTCTCTGAAGAGAGAGGAGCTATAGTAGCAGGAACAATAAGTTACCTGAAACAGAATGGGAAGCTGTGATGATAACAACCATAGTCAGCCTCTATTGAGCCAATTAACACACCATAATTCTTATACATTTAGTAGAGAACGGTAGTGACTATTGGTTTTGATTGGGTTATACAACCTTCCCATAAAGTCTCCCACAGGTTTCCTCATGGATCTATCCAGTCATGTTCTCAATTTGTTCAGAGAACGTTAAGAAACAACATTCTTCTGTGGCAATTTCAGTACTTCAGCATAACATTTACTACAGGATTCCTTATGGTTCTATTTAAAGTCATGTTCTCAGAACATTAAGAAATCTTGCCATAAAAACTGAAAAAACATTAAACATTCAAAGAATGTTATTTAAAAACACATACATTCTGTTCTCAGCATCAACAAAACTCTTCTCTATCTTGTTAAGTGTGTTGGCTGCGCCCACTAATTGGCCACACCTGATCTTAATGAGTGCTTGTTTCCTTTGAAATAGGGTCTGTTTGAATAGACTAAAATGAACAGCTTTGTATGAGTTAAAAAAAACAGCATGGTAGCTCCATCCTGGTGGCTCAGTGGAATAATTCCATGGATAGAGAGCAGAAGATCATCAGGTTGAATCTCATTGATGCCATGCCACAATAAAAAAATCTGTGTGTTCGCATGATAAATGCATTTCCATGGGTCTTATCTTCAAATAACCTACTATTTCTGATCTCAGAATGTTAATAAAACTTTTAGGGAACCATAGACAAATTCTCAGAATCTCCCTGGAAACTAAAAAAAATATGTTCCAAGAACAGGCACATTTTTTACTTCCATTCTCAGAACGTTTAATAACTTCCTGTTTTAACGTTTAGGAAACTTTTGGTTTTATTACCAGAACCAATGGGAAACCAAAAACGTAGGTTCCCACAACTTCCAATGAACCAAATATGCTATCTGGGCTAATAGCGATAGCAGCAATACAGTAGCAATGCCTTATTCACAGTGGACGTCGCACAAGGCAGATATTTTCTTTCTGTTGGTTGATTTGGTTATCTGTGAATGTTTGTTGTCCTTATGTTTTGATATTGACGAGAAAAGTACTGCCATAATAGCACTGGAACATTCCACATTATACTGTGAACATTAAATACATTCACTTTACTAGTCTTTGTTTGCTTCTGCTTCATGTTGCCTGCTCAACCCCAAACCAAACCTCTGTTTTACACCTCATAACATTTGGATCAGTGAGTCAATAATAGTCAATAATGCCTGGTCTTTGAAAGCTGTCTGGTGCATTACAGAGTCTGAATGACATTATAGGGTGTGTGTGTGGTATCAGAGGCCATTGGTGGTTACTACACAGGCCGAATAGGGAGTGCTATATGGACACTTGAGGGGTGTGGTCCCCTCAGAACCATGGGTACTTTGGTCCATATCCCTTCGGCTGTTTAGGATAGGGGGCAGTAGTTTCACGTTCGGATGAAAAATGTGCCCAAATTAAACTGCCTCCTACACAGACTCAGAAGGTAGGATATGCATATTATTAGTAGATTTGGTTAGAAAACACTGAAGTTTCTAAAACTGTTTGAATGATGTCTGTGAGTATAACAGAACTCATATGGCAGGCAAAAACCTGAGAAACATCCAACCAGGCAGTGGGAAATCTGAGAATTGTAGTTCTTCTTTTGAATCCCTATTGAAACTACAGTGTCTCTGGGGTCACGTTGCACTTCCTAAGGCTTCCATTGGCTGTCAACAGTTACTGGGCAGAAAATAGGAGCTCAGTCAATCAGTGGCCTGTCTGAGGACAAAGGACTTGGTTATGTGCGAGCCTGCCGTTCCTTTTTCTTCTTGAATGAATACGCTGTTGTCCAGTTGGAATATTGACGTTTTATGTTAAAAAGACCCTAAGGATTGATTGTAAATAACGTTTGACATGTTTCTACGAACGGTAATGGAACATTTTGACTTTTCGTGTCTGGATTTACGCTCACGCGTTATGCCTTTGGATAGTGATCTGAACGCACGAACAAAACTGAGGTATTTGGACATAAATATGGAGTATTTCAAACAAAAACATTTCTTGTGGAAGTAGGAGCCACGGGAGTGCATTCTGACGAAGATCAGCAAAGGTAAGGGAAGATTTATAATACTAATTCTGAGTTTTATTGATGCCATGACTTGGTGGGTAACGATATAGCTTGCTTTGATGGTTAAGCTACGTTCTCAGAATATTGAAAAATGTGCTTTCGCCGAAAAGCTATTTTAAAATCTGACACAGCGGTTGCATTAAGGAGTAGTATATCTATAATTCTTTCAATAACTGTTGTAAAGTTTATCAACGTTTATGATGAGTATTTTTGTAAATTGATGTGCTCGTTCACCGGCAGTTTTGGGTGGCAATACATTTTCTGAACATCACGCGCCAATGTAAAATGGGGTTTATGGATATAAATATGAACTTTATCTAACAAAACATACATGTATTGTCTAACAATGAGTCCTGGGAGTGTCATCTGATGACGATCGGCAAAAGTTAGTAATTCATTTTAGCTGCATTTGTGGTTTTTGTGATGCCTCTCCTTACTTGCAAAATGGCTGTTTGGCTTTTCTTGTTTAGGTGATGTGCTAACATAATCTAATGTTTTGCTTTCGCCGTAAAGCCTTTTTGAAATCGGACACTGTGGTTAGATTAACCTCTCTCGGGTATGTGGGACGTAATCGTCCCACCTAGTCAACAGCCAGTGGAATCGAGTGGCGCGAAATTCAAAAACCTTAAAAATGCTATAACTTCAATTTCTCAAACATATTACTATTTTACACCATTTTAAAGACAAGACTCTCGTTAATCTAACCACATTGTCCGATTTCAAAAAGGCTTTACAACGAAAGCAAAACATTAGATTATGTCAGGAGAGTACCCAGCCAGAAATAATCACACACCCATTTTTCAAGCTAGCATATGTCACAAAAACCAAAACCACAGCTAAATGCAGCACTAACCTTTGATGATCTTCATCAGATGACACTCCTAGGACATTATGTTATACAATACATGCACGTTTTGTTCAATCAAGTTCATATTTATATCAAAAAACAGCTTTTTACATTCGCATGTGATGTTCAGAACTAGCAAACATACCGAAAACTTCCGGTGAATTTACTAAATTACTCACGATAAACGTTCACAAAAAAAAATATTTTAAGAATTATAGATACAGAACTCCTTTATGCAATCGCGGTGTCAGATTTTAAAATAGCTTTTCGGCAAAAGCACATTTTGCAATATTCTGAGTAGATAGCTCGCCATCACGGGCTAGCTAATTTGACACCCACCAAGTTTGGCGTAAACTAAACTCAGAATTACTATAAGAAAAATTGGATTACCTTTGCTGTTCTTCGTCAGAATGCACTCCCAGGACTTCTACTTCAACCACAAATGTTGTTTTGGTTCAAAATAATCCATAGTTATGTTCAAATATCCTCGTTTGTCCATGCGTTCAGGTCCCTATCCGAACGGTGACGCGCAGACGCATGTCGTGACAAAAAATGTCAAAATATTCCATTACCGTAATTCGAAGCATGTCAAATGCTGTTTAAAATTTTTCTCGTAAAATAGCGATAATATTCCGACCGGGAGACGTTGTTTTCGTTCAAAGACTGAAAGAAGAAAATGGAGTCTTCACATGCACGTGCACACCCGTGTCATTGTTCTCAGATCGACCACTTTCCAAATGCGCTACTGTTTTTCGCCCAGGTACTGCAGAGTCATCATTCCCCGTTCTGGCGCCTTCTGAGAGCCTATGGGAGCCTTAGAAAATGTCACGTTACAGCAGAGATCCTCTGTTTTCGATAAAGAGGCTATAGAAGGCCAAGAAATGGTCAGAGAGGGCACTTCCTGTATAGAATCTTCTCAGGTTTTGGCCTGCCATATGAGTTCTGTTATACTCACAGACACCATTCAAACAGTTTTAGAAACTTTAGGGTGTTTTCTATCCATATCAAACAATTATATGCATATTCTAGTTTCTGGGCAGGAGTAATATCCAGATTAAATCTGGTACGTTTTTTATCCGGACGTGAAAATACTGCCCCCTACCCAAGAGAGGTTAACGAGAATCTTATCTTTAAAATTATGTATAATACTTGTATGTGTGAGAAATTTTAATTATGAGATTTTTGTTTTTTGAATTTGGTGCTGTGCTATTTCACTGGCTGTTGTCAAATCAATCCCGCTAACGGGATTCGCGTGTTAAGTGGTCACTAAGAGGTTAACATTTGGATAAGTGAGTCAATAGTAGTCAATAATGCCTGGTCTTTGAAAGCTTTCTGGTGCTGTTACGTTCCCCAGTTTCTGTGTTGTGGTTTATATATTTTCATGTATGTATTTAATGAAATGGCTTCCTGACATTCTTCAAGCAGCTGATTGCTAATTGGAGAGCTGTATCCCATTAGACTCCTTCTCCAGCTATATAAACCAGTGTTCTGTTGATCAGAAAGAGCGAGATGATTGCTGAGAGAGAAGGCTGATGGTTAATTCTGTGTTGTTCAGAGTTTACTTAAGTATTGTGTAGCTGCTGATTTGAGGAATGTGTGTGCGCCAATAGAGCTGTGGTTTTGATTATTGGAATTGCTTACCGTAATTTCCGGACAATTAAGCGCACCTGAATATAAGACACACCCACTGAATTTAAAAAATATATATTATTTTGAACATAAATAAGCTGCACATGTCTATAAGCCGCAGGTGCCTACCGGTACATTGAAACAAATGAACTTTACACAGGCTTTAATGAAACACGGCTTGTAACAAAAAATGTGCAGTAAGCTTTAGTTGTCTTTTTGCACTGAATCAATTCCTCACGCTGCTGTTTCCAACGTCTTATCATCGACTCATTAAAACCAAGCTCCCGTGCAGCAGTTCCATTTCCTTTGCCATGATGAGGGTGACAAAATGACTACCATAATCAGAATGATGGGAAGTTTGAGAGCGCTCGATTTAATCTAAACAGTAAACAAAAAAGTTGTTTGACTCTAACCCGTTCGGCAATTTCCCCCAAAAAAATTGAAAGCGGGAAAAATCCATATATTAGCCGCGTCATTGTTTAAGCCACGAGGTTCAAAGCCTGGGAAAAAAGTTGCGGCTTATAGTCCGGAATTTACGGTACTTACATTTGTGATATTATGTTTCATTTGTTGCCAGGGGGGAAGGGGAAGGCACCTAGGGAGTGCTTAGGAAACAGGCCCGCGGGCATACATTACCCGTAGTAGTTTACTGTCTATGCACACTAGGAAAGAGCTGGGCGTACCGTCCCCTGTATTTTGGTTAGTGCACCAGGTGGTGCTAGTTAGGTAAGTAGTGGGTAGGCAGGTAAGGTAGGAGAGGGGGCTTTGATATTTACTTTCAAACAGCAGAGCCAGCATTACAGGATGACAAAAGGCAGAGAATACCATTTACAGGGAATTTATTCCTTCGCACGGTAAGTTTGGGGAAAAGGGGAAACTTACCGTGCGAAGGAATAAATTCCCTGTAAACGGTATTTTCTGCTTTTTGTCATCCTTACTCACACCTACAGTCCATACCGCTTTCACACCACGGAGAGTTGAGTTGTAGCAGGGTGTGGCGTTCCCTCTTCCGAGAGGCGTGCGTAACAGGTGCATTACAGAGTCTGAATGACATTCCATGGACATTATAGGGTGTGTGTGGTGTATCAGAGGCCATTGAGCCCCTACATCATACTGTGTTGTGATGACAAACTGAAAGGCAGCACATTACATTACACACCGGGTCCTCCTACACCACAGGAGTGTGTTTTCAGACCCATTTCACTCTACATGATGATTATTACCACACAGGAGAAACCTGTCCACAGCCACACAGTACTGATATATTAACACACACTACACACACGCCATAAGACTAAATAGCTAACAAAATGGCTACACTGACTATCTGCATTGACCCTTTTATTTTGCACTGACTATCACAGGACTCAACACTCTCTCTCTCTCTCACACACACACACACACACACACACACACACACACACACACATCCAATCATCATATAAGCTGCTGCTACTCCTGAGGCCAAGTCACCTTACCCCTATACATATCTACCCCTACCACTGCAGTATCCCTGCACATTGTAAATATGGTATTGGAACTGACCGTGTATATACTGTAGCTTGTATACTTTCTCATGTTCTTCTTATTTCTATTTCTCATGTGTTTTTGGTCTACTTTACTTTATTTTATGGTACTATACTGTATATTGATATTGATTACGTTATTATTGGGAAAAGAGCTGGCAAGAAAGGTATTGCACTGTACTGGTGCACGTGACAAAAACTTGACACTTAAAATATTAGCATGTTGAAACAGTGCAAAGATACTAAACCAAAGCATGTGGATATCATGAGGTGAATGCACCAATTTGTAAGTCGCTCTGGATAAGAGCGTCTGCTAAATGACGTAAATGTAAAATGCATGAATTGCTGTCATACCTTGTCCATAGACTATTTACAGGTTAAAGAAACCAATTTGTCATTTGGGTGAACTATCACTTTAACTTGGTCTACCAATGGCACTGCTCTTGAAGAGTGAAACTAGGCTGACTCCTAAGGATTGTACATTCACATACCAGTCACATACCAACACAAAACCGGAATGGGCACTTTACTCTGTGACAAACTGGACTTGGTGAAGTGACAGCACAGCTACTAGATTCTGACAGAGAGGAGTCAGTATCCACGACGATAACACTGTGGTCTGGTCTCTGTGGAGATGGCCTGGGGACTGGTTTCCATGACATTAAGGGGTCTGATGGTGATTCTGCTGTGGACTGTCACATCCACAGATGGGGGAGGTGAGTAACAACCATCATCATTCTGTCTTAGTTCATCTGTCTTTACCTTCTGTCTGTCTCAAAATATTATATTCCAAAAGAAGTCCTACGTAGTCCTAGTCCCTAGACACACCTTAGGCTCTAGTGTAGTATGAGCATTTAATAGGTGTAAGCAATGTGGTGAAACCTCTACCTAACCAGATTACAATAGCAGACTCCATATCATATGAAAAATACCATATAACTGTAAAACAAGTTTCTCTGAAACATGAATTACTGTAGATCATAAACATGGTCATTACAGAAGACTGACAAATTACTTCAAGAGCAGACTTTTCCTGTTGTGCGTACTGATCTTTGGCCACTTCCACCCTAAGTCAAAGTGTTGAACACTGAGTATACCAATTTGGGCAGTAAACCAGCATTCTGATCTCAGAACAGCCTCAATTCATTGGGGCATGGACTCTACAACGGGTCAAAAGCATTCCAAAGGGATGATGGCCCATGTTGACACCAATGCTTCCCACAGTTCTGTCAAGTTGGCTGGATGTCCTTTGGGTGGTGAACCATTCTTGAAACACACGGGAAACTGTTGAGCGTGAACAACCCAGCCGCTTTGAAGTTATTGACACAAACCGATGCGCCTGGAATCTACTACCATACCTTGTTCAAAGGCACTTACATCTTTTGTCTTGCCCATTCACCCTCTGAATGTAAAACATAAATAATCCATTTATCAATTGTTTCAAGGCTAAAAAAATCCTTCTTTAACCTTTCTCCTCCCCTTCATCTACACTGATTGAAGTTGATTTAACAAGTGACATCAATAAGTGATCAATAAGCCTTCATCAATAAGCTGACCAGTATTCACCTGGTCAGTCTATGACATGGAAAGAACAGGTGTCCTTAATGTTTCATATACACAGTGTGTATGATTCATCATGTGATTGACTATGAGGTCTCATCAACGTCTCTCTGTGATTGTTTGAACAACTAATGGAAGATCAGTGATTCAACTTAACAGACAGGACAGGCTAAGATGGTTCAACAATGTAAATGATTGCTGAATGGGTGTGTAGTATGATTAGAGGCATGAAGGAAGTGTAGTCATTCAGGTCTGACCAGAGTCTTTACTTTAGATTGTGATTTTAGTTAGAGGTTAGGTGCTGTCGGTGTGGAGGGGGGCGGGTGGAGGACCGAGGAAGACCACAATGAGAGATTAGACTCAGGTTAATATTAATAATAATAACAGCTTAATAACACTCTGATATAAACAAAGGGCCTACTCAATTTACCAAGGTATCTGACTATTGGGGAGTATAGGAGTCTGTATATGAATCCCTTCTGGTCCAGATGCTTATTTAACGTGTGTGTTTATTTACTTGCAGACGTCCATGTAACCTGTGTGTTCTCAGAGGATTGTGTCCTGCCCTGCAGCTTCCAGCCTGACAGTGAGGAAGTCATCCACTGGCTGAAACCAGAAGACAAGAACCTGAGCACCATCCACTCCTACTACTACAGTACAGATCAGCTCAAACAGCAGAGCCAGCCTTACAGAGGGAGAACAGCCCTGTTCAATGACCAGATCCCCAAAGGAAACGCTTCACTACTGCTGAGAGGGATCACACTCCAGGACCAGGGCAGATACAAGTGTTACACCAGCACTATTAAAGGCAACAAGGAGTCCTGCGTTAACATAGCAGTGGAGGGTACGGAATGTCTGTCTGTCTGTCTATGATGATCACTTCATGGCTGCTCCATGTGTAATGTCTACTTTGTTGCAGCTCCAGTCCGCTTGGTGGACATACAGTTATCAGATGACATCATCACCTGCAGTTCTACAGGTATCTACCCCGAGCCTAAACTCACCTGGTCCACTGACCCCCCCTCTGACCTTTCATTTGACCCTGGAACCATCCAGAACTCCACCAGCATCAAGGTGGATGACCGGGGCCTCTATGACATCACCAGCACAAAACAGTTTAGCAGAGACCGAACCAACATCTGTACCGTGACCTCTGGGACAGTAGAAAGGACAGCAACCCTGAAACAGCAAGGTAATCAATTAATCAACCTATTAATCAATCAATTCATACATCAATGAATAAATTCATCAATATATTTATCTGCCTGCAAACTGTACAAAAACAAGACATCATTGTGAGATAAAATACACAAAGATCAAGCTAAAAAGGCTGTTTCTCATGACATCATTTCAGATCCGGTCCAGGGTCCTCCAAGCAGTGAGGTGTCCATCCTCTGCAGTGTCTCTCAGTCTGACCTCCTGACCTTTGACCTCACCTGGAGGTTCAACCAGACAGACACCATCCTCACCTCCAGCTACACCAATGGCACACCTCAGATGCAGGTTGATGACCAGTGGACGGAGCAGGTTCAGAGTTTGTCTGACTCTGGCAGCCTTCAGCTCCACAAGTTAACCATGGTCCACCAGGGGACCTACAGCTGTGAACTCTCTACTGCCAGAGATACACACCTGATCCTCACCTACCTGCAGATCACACCTGGTCAACAATCAAGAGGTAAAAGTTTCCTTTTACTGTTTCTCCTCACTGTAAGTCATAGGATCACATTCAACAAAAAAACTGCTCATCTTTATTTTCCAGGTAGAATTGCTGTTATAGTGGCATCAGCAGCAGTGATTATAGCAGTAGTGATATGTTCCTTGCTGAAAGGTAAGTTACGATGATGACATCATAATCTGTTGAACCATTTAACACAACCACCTCCTGATGAACAGAGAGGAGGGTTAAATTGGTGGCTTTTGATGAACAGCTTTCAGTTTCTCCAATTTTACTGCCTCCCAACTCAAGGTTTTCTGCCCCAATGCAGAAGTTCTGTCCCCAATTCTGCAGGTAGACGTCCACGGAATATTCATGTCCTTATGGTTACATTTATTAACTCATACTAGCTGTTTGTGTGTCTGAATCCTGCTAACTCACCCTAAACTCACCTATCCCCCTCCAGCAAATACAAATGGTCCAAATGAAAACGGTCAGAGTGGAATACCACTTCAGAATGGAGAAGAAAGAGAGGAAGACTAGAACAAGGTCAAGGAGAAGACGGATCAGCCACATCAACCATACTAATGCCTCAGACAGAAGGAGATAACATTGACTAAGGGGAGGACAAAGAGGAAAGGTGACAATTAGATAATTGTCCAATTGCATATAGGCAATGCTAACACTTTCACCAACAAAAGGCAAGGTGTAGCTATAATCATATTGCTTACACACCTGTCCAATCCTTTCAGATCTCCATGAAGTGGCTAGCCGGGGGGTAGTGGCTAGCCGGGGGGTAGTGGCTAGCCGGGGGGTAGTGGCTAGCCGGGGGGTAGTGGCTAGCCGGGGGGTAGTGGCTAGCCGGGGGGTAGTGGCTAGGGGTTGTGTCTGGAACAAACCCATCTTTGACATCAAAAAACAATGTTTTGCAAGTAAAATGTGAATTTACCAATGTGTATCTCCTGTATCAGGTATTGTTGAGACTTCTAGCTCACTCAGGAAAATAAAAAATATATATAACCTGACCTGTGGTCTATATATATATATAGATAAAAGATTAGCAAATGGGTCTGATGTGTTCAATTAAATGGGGAACGAGTGATTTCTTTAAGTTTCTTAGATGCTCAGATATGTTACGTTATGTGCGCATGCGCAGCTTCACTAGAGACTTAAATTACAACACCTGGTAATCACTTCACCGCAGACAATCATCAGGAGCACACAGCCCGTCGGTATGTAACTGCGAACTACTCAGTCTAGCATTAATGTTTAAGTCACTTATATGTTTGTGCACTGAAAGTTTACCTCACTGTGTCGGTGTTAGTTGGCCGGAAGTAACTTGTAGCTCGCTGGGTGCGGTAGCTCAGCGACCCAGATGCTATATAGCATTAGGCTATTATTATCACCCATTTGCATTGTGCTGATTGTTCGGAGCACTCTGCTGGTTTCTGGTAGCGGTGGTGATAGCGTTGGTTTGGTTCGGTGATCCATGGTGGAGTGCCGCATTATGTTGCGTTTGTGCGTGTGTAAATCCTTTGGACGAGGCATGCGGTGGCATGGGTTCTGTGTCCTGTGACAGCGTCCATAGCAACCTGTGACGGCAGTCACTGTGCGCATGCTCCTCTGGCGCTGGGCATTCTGGGTGATGTAGTCGGTGCTGTTTCAAGCCAGATTCGCCACATTTTTGATGGTGTTGCAGTCTTATTTGATTTATTATTTACATTATGATTAGATTACTTGAATAATATCTGAATAATATATTGTCATTTTGTTTGTATTTCAGGTTTATGACCTGTGGTCATTTGATTTAAAATAAAATTAAGGACAAAACGAGTCATGACATTGTGTGCTTCCTGGTGAGCCTTTTCGGAGGGATAAATAATGAAAAATCCAAACAGTCATAAACCACCGGTTCTCCTTTACATGGATAATGCAAGGGCTAGAACATTCGTCACGAGACTAACTTCTGATAAGCAAACAGTCCACCCATAAAGCTGTCTGCTCATCTGCTGACTTATTAGGCAAATCATTAATGAGTGAAAGCCAAGAAGAGGATAGAGTCTTGTTAGGTCGCGTCAATTCGAATCTGGTATCAGAACAAAATAGTCAGCACATATTAAAGTACAAAGAAATCAGAAGTTACTTAATGCAAACACTTGAATGGTAAATATGTGGTTCGTATATATGGGGTCGCTGTGTCACCACGCAGGGCAGACAGAACTGAGTTACACATCCTTTGCATTTCATTAAATACTCTGACAGAGATAGGCCCGCAGTGAGCGGGAACTGTCAGAGGGAGGATGAGCGTGGTTTAAACTTACTCATCCTATCGTTGGCGTGCAGGTTGGTCCCAACCTCGAGACGCCTCCTGTTGCCGGGCGTAGTTATTATCTTTGGCAGTCGATTTATCTTGTGACTGCACAGTTCTCTAAAACCCGACACCCCTCTGCATATACATTTCACCCATATCCTGCCCTTATCTTTTAACAAGCTCTTCCACATCCCTGATTCACAGCATCTGCATTCTTTCCATATGACTCACCATCCCATGAGCCCCTTCCTCTCACACAGCAGTATGCTCTTGTCATATAGAGTATAAACTTTATATTATAGCATAGCTTCTTAGTTATATTATATACGTTATGCAAACAAATAGTTGGTCAAACCCTAACAGTCTACAGTTAAAGGACTACTTAAAACCCAGTTGGCAGAAAACACTTGAGCTTGAGTTAAACGCTAGAAAAGTTGGCAAGATGGCAGCATCAGAGGAGGAGCTGGAGAGGCTAAAACAGAAGCGGTCAGCAGCCCAGACTGCGTTCACTAGAAGAGCCAATTACCTCACCTCCAGAGCTAGTGCACTGGGGGAAAGTGAAATGAGAAGTGAGTGGAGGAACTTTAAAGTGGATCACTCCAGAGTCAGATGCAGGGTTTGAGTATGCCACGGCCCTGAGAGAAGTGGACGATGATGAAGCCAAAAAGAAGGTGGAAAACATTGACGGAAAAACAGCAGAATGTGACTAAGTTTGATGAAACTGAACAAATCATCCTGATCAGCTTCTGGACAAGGTTCGCTGAGGTGGAAATTACCACCCTCACTGAAGAGGCTGGATCAGCCATGGACCAGGCCGAGGACACCGATCACCACCATATGACCAGGAGGGAATGTGAATTGATTCATAGGAACCTGGAACGGGAGGTCAACAACTTCGAACGAGGATTGGATGAGTGGAAAGATTTGAACCCTCGGTCCAAGGCAACAGAGTCAAAGGACCAGATCCGGAAGTTGAAGAAAAGGCGTGAAAAACTGTGGGATGAGTGGGCATGGAAAGACGGTTCTCAATCCGGCGACGAAGAGAAACGGGGAAAAGTGAAAATTGTGGAGCAGGAGGAGCCAGTTGGGACTTACAACTACAGGCCCCAGATCAGCCTAGAACGTGCACGCTTGCCCATGTTTGCTGGTAATATGAGGGATTACTACCGCTGGAAAGCTGAATGGGAGGACTTGCAACATCTGGGAAACCCTCATGGATTGGAAAATGTGAGAAAATTCCATCTCTTGGGAAGCCTAGATGAAAAAGTCAAGAGGGACCTCATTGTCCAGCTGTGGATCCGCCAACGACGTGTTCAGGCTCCTGGACAACAAGTACGGAAATAAGCCAAAAATAGTGCTGCTGATTGCACAAGAAGTGCAAGGACTTTGCCCCATCAAAGGAAGACAATCGAACTGATTCAAGCCGTGGAGTGCTCTTCGTGACCTACAAGTCTTAGGGGAGGAAGATGCTGTAAAGAACCGAGTGGTTGTGCAGTCGATTGAAAGAAAACCACTTCTTTCAGGGAGTCAGGAAGCTAACACACAAAAATGACCCTGGAAGCGGGTTTTCACCACGCAACCACTGACTGTCTACTGCAATACTTGAAGAAGCAGGAGGACATTCGAGGAGCTAGACCAGCTACAGCCTAGCCCGGCGGACAATACTGAGAGGTCGAGCGAGAAGAAAAAAGAAAGGAGGGCATTCACCAGAGTCACATCAGGAAACACCCTAAAGGGCGCTCAACCAAGCTCATGCATCACATGTGGAGACAACGAGCACGGAGGTAGGCTGTTCGCCTGCAAGGTCTTCAAGAAGCTCAATCTGACAGGCAAGAAGGCTCAGCTTAGGAGAGCAGGAGCATGCTTTAAGTGCTTGCGCCTTCATACAAAAGTATCTATGCTCAAAGGATGACTGTCAGAAAGAGGGCTCTTCAGACCACAATTACTTGCTCTGTCCAAAGTCAGAGATCAAGAAGAAAGAGGAAAAGAGCGGAGAGCAGAGCGATGCAAATTTGGCGAAAAGGGGGCTTGGACTAACCAACAAACAGGAGGAGCTCCTTGCCAAACTTTCTCCAGAGCTGCGAGCAGAGTTCAAAGAAGCCTTTTCAAATAAGATCACGACAAAAGTGTGTGCTAGCATTGGTTGTGAGCCAAAAGAGTGCCCTGTCATAATGATGCTGTTGGATGTGACGACAAACTCTGGCCAGCTAGTCGGTACGTTGATTGATCTCGCTTCAGATACTAATTATATCTCTAATAAAGCAGCAGAGCGTCTGAAGCTAAATGGTGAGAACATTAAGTTGATTGTCCAAGGTGTTGGAGGGATGGAGAAAACCATTACTACCATGAAGTATAACCTGAGGCTGAGAGTAAAAACTCCCAGAGGTACAATAGCAGAGCACAAACTCCTCTGTTACGGCTTGGAAGATGTTGCGAAGGTGAACCAAGCTGTCACGCCACAGCAACTGCAGAAGTTCTTTCCAAATGTTCAACTCAAGGACTTGGTCCGGCCCGAAAAGATCGACCTGTTGATTAGCCACAGGGGGGGGGTCGCCTGGTCCCACAGCCAGTCAGAGTAGTTGGAGACCTCGTCCTCTGGGATGGTCCCCTTGGGAAGACTGTTGGTGGAACGCATCCTGACCTCTGAAGTGATAGACCTAGCAGTGCACAGATCTAAAACACATGTCGCTAGGTCAATGAGAACAGCTTCAAGGGCGTACAAAGAGATTCTCGTGAAGACGGGAGGACCCAGTGGAGTTTCGGTGGAAGAAGAAGACGCAATCCTCCGAAACACTGCAACTACCAACAAATACGTTTTTGAATGGTTCAAGTGGGACAGTATTGGCGCCGCCTGTGATCCTCAGTGTGGTGGCTGCAGATGCGGTAGGTGCCCCCCTGGAGGCAAGGAAATTACCCTAGGAGAGGAAAGAGACTTGGAGAAAATAAAGGAATGTCTCACCTACATGCAAGCTGACAAGCACAGCGAATCCCCTCACTGTGACGCAGCTTACCCGTGGAAAGGAGACCCCACAACGCTGCCTGACAATCGACGTGCAGTGGAAGCGACCTTTTTAAACACTGAGAAACGACTGGAGAGAGAGCCGGAATGGAAGGCTGCGTACAGAGAGCAAATCCACGATATGGTCTCGAGGGGCTGCCGGGCAACATCACCCAGGAGGAAATCGATAGCTGGAAGGGACCTAAGTGGTATATCAGTCATTTAGTTGCTCCTAATCCTCACTCAACCACTACCCCTGTAAGTATTGTCTGGAACAGTAGCCAAGAATTCATGGGAATAAGTTTAAATGATCTACTGTACAAGGGTCCTCATGTCCTAAATCAGATAAGGGGCGTGCTTCTGAGATTCAGGACTGGGTTGTACGCCGCCCTGGCCGATGTGAAAAAAATGTACTACTGTCTGGCTAGAAGACAAAGAAGTACACCTCCATCGATTCCTCTGGAGAGACAATCCTGAGGAGGTGATCGAAGTCTTTGCTGTCGTCAGGGTCAACATTGGCGATAAACCTGCTGGTTGTATCGCCCAGGTGGCAATGAGAGAAACAGCCAACCTGCCCCAGTTTGCAGCCATGGTTGAGGAGCGCAGAGTTGTGGTAGAAGATAGTTATGTGGATGTCATCTTGACGTCCCACAATGACTTGCAGATACTGGAGAAAATCAACAAAGGAGTGGGAAAGATCTTAAAGGCTGGAGGCTTCTCCCTTAAGCCATGGGTCTTATCAGGCCAAAGTGGGAGGTCCGCAACCACAACTGATGCCAGTATCAGTAAGACAACTGTGAGTGTGCCCAAAACGCTGGTGTTACCCAACCAGATGCGGGACAAAGAGAGCAAAGCACTTGGAGTCGGCTATGAACCAGAGACCTACAATCTTTGTGTGATGACCTCTGTAAATTTCTCAAAGAAGAGAGGAAAGATGAGAACAGGAGTCGATTTGCGCGAAGAGGAAGTCAGAGTTAAAACTCCAAACCCATTGACCCGTCGGATGCTGCTAAGCCAGATCGCTGGATTCTACGACCCCATTGGTCTTGCCACACCCGCAAAGCAGAAAGGGGTGATGCTTGTGAGAGAAGCTTACCAAGAAGCGAGTATAAGCAGTCCAGTTACGGACACTTGGGATGACCCACTCACCAAACTACGGGAGGCTTCCATAAGAGTCCTCGAAGAATGTGAGACTTGCCCAGATCAGGTTCGAAAGAAGCCTCACACCAACTAGAGCCATAGGCTATCCAATGGGAGTCACGTTTTCAGATGGGAGTGAGGCTTCCTACGGCGTGGTGCTCTATCGCCGTTGGGAGACGCAGAATGGGGTCGTAGTGAGGCTGGTTGAGTCAAAAGCAAAGCTTACCCCTCTCAACCAGAAAGGAGACGTGATTAAGGCAGAGGTATGTGGTGCTGTCTTTTCGATCCGCCTGAGAAAATACGTTGTAATGCACTGCCGCATCAAGTTCGCACACTGGGTCCACTTCGTGGATAGCCAAACAATCCTGGGAGCAATTCACAAGGATAGCTATGGCTACCAAACTTTCTTCGCTAACCGCATCGGAGAGATCCAGAAGGCTGGACCAGTGGAAGACTGGAGGTGGATTGAGGGCAACCTGAACATAGCAGACATTGTCACAAGGGGAGCAACTCCTGAGGAACTCGATGAAGGGTCAGAGTGGCAACAAGGCCCAGAGTTCCTGAGTTGGCCTGAGGCTGAGTGGCCTGTGAAGACGGCCAGTGAGATGGTGATCAGCGTGGCTGATGACGTTAAAAGGTTGCAGAGAAGAGCGTTCTCAGCTGTAGTCACCAGGTCTCAGGCAGAAAAATTCTCAGGCCGCAGCAATATTGATGTTGGGGCAGACTTGCAAGACTCCGCACCGCGACCGCAGATGAAAGACCAAGGTCCAACTCCAGCAGTAGAGAGGCCAAGGAGGAAGCCCTGGGGTGTGGCTCTAGTGCGCCTTGTCGGGCCCGAACGATTCAGTAGCTTGTCTAAATTGTGTGTAACGATCGCCTGGGTTCGAAGAGCGGCAGAATCCTGGCTGAGGACAAGCTACCAAGCCTCGAGCTCAGCAAACCGGGAGGTGAGGGGCCCCAGGCTGTCTGGGAGAGAGAACAGCGGCTTTCCAAGACCTAGCCCTTGCAGCCCAAGACGGCGTGAACTTTCAGGATACGACCTTAAACCGCTTTGTTGTGATGAAAGATGACAACAATGGACTCTTACTTTGTGGTGGTAGAGTCCAGTCTTGGAATGAAGACGGAACCGCTGTACCTTTTAATCCCGTTCCGGTCGTGGCTGGGGGCCTTGCTTGCGAGGGAAGCTCATGAAGCGAATCATGAAGGGGTGGCTGCCACACTGCTGCACACTAAAAGGCCTGGGTTGTGCAAGGTCAGAGGACAGTGAAGGTGGTCAACAGGTGCATCACTTGCAAGAAGCAAAGAGCCCGGCTGTGCCAGCAAGTGATGAGCGCTCTTCCTCAGGAACGTACCAGTAGAGCTTCTGCTAAATGACGTAAATGTAAATGTGATGTAGTCGGTGCTGTTTTAAGCCAGATTCGCCACATTTTTCATGGTGTTGCAGGCTTATTTGATTTTCATTATTTACATTATGATTAGATTACTTGAATAATATAATATATTGTCATTATTTGTTTATTTCAGGTTTATGACCTGTGGTCATTTGATTTAAAATAAAATTAAAGGACAAACGAGTCATGACATTGTGTGCTTCCTGGTGAGCCTTTTCGGAGGGCTAAATAACGAAAAATCCGAACAGGTATAGTTACTATTCAGTGACAGTATGTCATTCACCATCTTTGTGTCTTGGAGAGGCCCGTCATCCTCAACACACACTGAATGGACAGGAAAGGACCTGTTTCACCATCAGAAGTAACTTGCTGGCATGTTAATCAATCAATTACAATACATTATTAGGAGAAGTAGTTGATTGATTGCGGGACCTAGTTTTTAAAGTTTCAGTTTATTTTATTGTGTGTGTGAATTAATTTTGTTATAGCGGGAGGAAGTAGCTACACTGTGATACTGAGTATATCTACTGTAGCATCACAGCCACACCTTGATGAATGCAGGTGATCTTTACCTGTATGTAACATGATCCCTCTGGAAGTCCCAGACTCTCTCTGAAGAGAGAGGAGCTATAGTAGCAGGAACAATAAGTTACCTGAAACAGAATGGGAAGCTGTGATGATGATAACAACCATAGTCAGCCTCTATTGAGCCAATTAACACACCATAATTCTTATACATTTAGTAGAGAATGGTAGTGACTATTGGTTTTGATTGGGTTATACAACCTTCCCATAAAGTCTCCCACAGGTTTCCTCATGGATCTATCCAGTCATGTTCTCAATTTGTTCAGAGAACGTTAAGAAACAACATTCTTCTGTGGCAATTTCAGTACTTCAGCATAACATTTACTACAGGATTCCTTATGGTTCTATTTAAAGTCATGTTCTCAGAACATTAAGAAATCTTGCCATAAAAACTGAAAAAACATTAAACATTCAAAGAATGTTATTTAAAAACACATACATTCTGTTCTCAGCATCAACAAAACTCTTCTCTATCTTGTTAAGTGTGTTGGCTGCGCCCACTAATTGGCCACACCTGATCTTAATGAGTGCTTGTTTCCTTTGAAATAGGGTCTGTTTGAATAGACTAAAATGAACAGCTTTGTATGAGTTAAAAAAAACAGCATGGTAGCTCCATCCTGGTGGCTCAGTGGAATAATTCCATGGATAGAGAGCAGAAGATCATCAGGTTGAATCTCATTGATGCCATGCCACAATAAAAAAATCTGTGTGTTCGCATGATAAATGCATTTCCATGGGTCTTATCTTCAAATAACCTACTATTTCTGATCTCAGAATGTTAATAAAACTTTTAGGGAACCATAGAGAAATTCTCAGAATCTCCCTGGAAACTAAAAAAATATGTTCCAAGAACAGGCACATTTTTTACTTCCATTCTCAGAACGTTTAATAACTTCCAGTTTTAACTTTTGGTTTTATTACCAGAACCAATGGGAAACCAAAAACGTAGGTTCCCACAACTTCCAATGAACCAAATATGCTATCTGGGCTAATAGCGATAGCAGCAATACAGTAGCAATGCCTTATTCACAGTGGACGTCGCACAAGGCAGATATTTTCTTTCTGTTGGTTGATTTGGTTATCTGTGAATGTTTGTTGTCCTTATGTTTTGATATTGAGAAGAAAAGTACTGCCATAATAGCACTGGATCATTCCACATTATACTGTGAACATTAAATACATTCACTTTACTAGTCTTTGTTTGCTTCTGCTTCATGTTGCCTGCTCAACCCCAATCCAAACCTCTGTTTTACACCTCATAACATTTGGATCAGTGAGTCAATAATGCCTGGTCTTTGAAAGCTGTCTGGTGCATTAGAGTCTGAATGACATTCCAAGGACATTTTAGGGTGTGTGTGTGTGGTATCAGAGGCCATTGGTGGTTACTACACAGGCCGAATAGGGAGTGGTATATGGACACTTCTGAGGGTTGTGGTCCCCTCAGAACCATGGGTACTTTGGTCCATAGCCCTTCGGCGCCCAATTGGTGGTTACTACTCAGGCCGAGTAGGGAGTGCTATATGGACACTTCTGAGGGTTGTAAGCCCCTCATAACCATGGGTAATTTGGTCCATATCCCTTCGGCTGTTAAGGATAGGGGGCAGTATTTTCACGTTCGGATGAAAAATGTGCCCAAATTAAACTGCCTCCTACACAGACTCAGAAGGTAGGATATGCATATTATTAGTAGATTTGGTTAGAAAACACTCTGAAGTTTCTAATACTCACAGACATCATTCAAACAGTTTAACAGAACTCATATGGCAGGCAAAATCCTGAGAAAAATCCAACCAGGAAGTTTATCAACGTTTATGATGAGTATTTTTGTAAATTGATGTGCTCATTCACCAGAAGTTTTGGGTGGCAATACATTTTCTGAACATCACGCGCCAATGTAAAATGGGGTTTATGGATATAAATATGAACTTTATATAACAAAACATACTTGTATTGTCTAACAATGAGTCCTGGGAGTGTCATCTGATGACGATCGGCAAAAGTTAGTAATTCATTTTAGCTGTATTTGTGGTTTTTGTGATGCCTCTCCTTACTTGCAAAATGGCTGTTTGGCTTTTCTTGTTTAGGTGATGTGCTAACATAATCTAATGTTTTGCTTTCGCCGTAAAGCCTTTTTGAAATCGGACACTGTGGTTAGATTAACGAGAATCTTATCTTTTAAAATTATGTATAATACTTGTATGTGTGAGAAATTTGAATTATGAGATTTTTGTTTTTTGAATTTAGTGCTGTGCTATTTCACTGGCTGTTGTCAAATCAATCCCGCTAACGGGATTCGCGTGTTAAGTGGTCACTAAGAGGTTAACCTCTTACATCTAGACGTTCCGCTAGCGGAACACCGCTCCAATATCCAATGATTGGGCGTGGCGCGAAATAGAAACTCCTCAAATCCGAAAACTTCCATTTTACAAACATATGACTATTTTACAGCATTTTAAAGACAAGACTCCTTTATCTAACCACACTTTCCGATTTCAAAAAGGCTTTACAACGAAAGCGAAACATTAGATTATGTCAGAGTACCCAGCCAGAAATTCAGACACCCATTTTTCAAGCTAGCATATAATGTCACATAAAACCAAACCACAGCTAAATGCAGCACTAACCTTTGATGATCTTCATCAGATGACACTCCTAGGACATTATGTTATACAATACATGCATGTTTTGTTCAATCGAGTTCATATTTATATCAAAAACCAGCTTTTTACATTAGCATGTGACGTTCAGAACTAGCATTCCCACCGAACACTTCCGGTGAATTTACTAAATTACTCACGATAAACGTTCACAAAAAACAAATTATTTTAAGAATTATAGATACAGAACTCCTTTATGCAATCGCGGTGTCCAATTTTAAAATAGCTTTTCGGTGAAAGCACATTTTGCAATATTCTGAGTAGCTATTTTGACACCCACCAAGTTTGGTACTCACCAAACTCAGATATACTATAAGAAAAATTGGATTACCTTTGCTGTTCTTCGTCAGAATGCACTCCCAGGACTTCTACTTCAATAACAAATGTTGGTTTGGTTCCAAATAATCCATAGTTATATCCAAATAGCGGCGTTTTGTCCGTGCGTTCAAGACACTATCCGAAGGGTAAAGCGCGAACGCGTATCGTGACAATAAAATTCAAAATATTCCATTACCGTACTTCGAAGCATGTCAAACGCTGTTTAAAATCAATTTTTATGCGATTTTTCTCGTAAAATAGCGATAATATTCCGACCGGGAGTCGTTGTTTTCGTTCAAAGACTGATAATCTAAAATGGACTCTTCACGTGCACGCGCGCACCCGTCTCATTGTTCTCAGATCAGCTACTTACCAAATGCGCTACTGTTTTTCAGCCATGGGCTGCAAAGTCATCATTCAACGTTCTGGCGCCTTCTGAGAGCCTATGGGAGCCTTAGAAAATGTCATGTTACAGCAGAGATCCTTTGTTTTGTATAGAGATGACAAAGAAGGCCAAGAAATGGTCAGACAGGGTACTTCCTGTACAGAATCTTCTCAGGTTTTGGCCTGCCATTTGAGTTATGTTATACTCACAGACACCATTCAAACAGTTTTAGAAACTTTGGAGTGTTTTCTATCCAAAGCTACTAATTGTATGCATATTCTAGTTTCTGGGCAGGAGTAATAACCAGATTAAATCGGGTACGTTTTTTATCTGGCTGTGAAAATACTGCCAACTATCCATAACAAGTTAACATTTGGATAAGTGAGTCAAAAATAGTCAATAATGCCTGGTCTTTGAAAGCTGTCTGGTGCTGTTACGTTCCCCAGTTTCTGTGTTGTGGTTTATATATTTTCATGTATGTATTTCAGGAAATGGCTTCCTGACATTCTCCAAGCAGCTGATTGCTAATTGGAGAGCTGACCACGCCCCATTGCTAATTGGAGAGCTGTATCCCATTAGACTCCTTCTCCAGCTATATAAACCAGTGTTCTGTTGATCAGAAAGAGCGAGATGATTGCTGAGAGAGAAGGCTGATGGTTAATTCTGTGTTGTTCAGAGTTTACTTAAGTATTGTGTAGCTGCTGATTTGAGGTATGTGTGTGCGCCAATAGAACTGTGGTTTTGATTATTGGAATTGCTTACCGTAATTTCCGGACTATTAAGCGCACCTGAATATAAGACACACCCACTGAATTAAAAAATATATATTATTTTGAACATAAATAAGCTGCACATGTCTATAAGCCGCAGGTGCCTACCGGTACATTGAAACAAATGAACTTTACACAGGCTTTAACGAAACACGGCTTGTAACAAAAATAAATAGGCTTTAACGAAACACGGCTTGTAACAAAAAATTTGCAGTAAGCTTTAGTTGTCTTTTTGCACTGAATCAATTCCTCACGCTGCTGTTTCCAACGTCTTATCGACTCATTAAGACCAAGCTCCCGTGCAGCAGCTCTATTTCCTTTTCCAACAGCCAGATCAATCGCCTTCAACTTGAAAGCTGCATCATATGCATTTCTCCGTGTCTTTGCCATGATGAGGGTGACCAAAATTACTACCATAATCAGAATGATGGGAAGTTTGAGAGTGCTCGATTTAATCTAAACAGTAAACAAAAAAGTTGTTTGACCGTAACCCGTTCGGCAATTTCATTGGTCTAATGAAAGCTTCATGCCGCCAAAAAACTGAGCACGTCACAGAATGTGTGTATTTTTATTTTTAATTTTTTTAATTGAAAGCGGGAAAAATCCATATATTAGCCGCGTCATTGTTTAAGCCACGAGGTTCAAAGCCTGGGAAAAAAGTTGCGGCTTATAGTCCGGAATTTACGGTACTTAAATTTGTGATATTATGTTTCATTTGTTGCCAGGGGGGAAGGGGAAGGCACCTAGGGAGTGCTTAGGAAACAGGCCCGCGGGCATACATTACCCGTAGTAGTTTACTGTCTATGCACACTAGGAAAGAGCTGGGCGTACCGTCCCCTGTATTTTGGTTAGTGCACCAGGTGGTGCTAGTTAGGTAAGTAGTGGGTAGGCAGGTAAGGTAGGAGAGGGGGCTTTGATATTTACTTTCAAACAGCAGAGCCAGCATTACAGGATGACAAAAGGCAGAGAATACCATTTACAGGGAATTTATTCCTTCGCACGGTAAGTTTGGGGAAAAGGGGAAACTTACCGTGCGAAGGAATAAATTCCCTGTAAACGGTATTCTCTGCCTTTTGTCATCCTTACTCACACCTACAGTCCATACCGCTTTCACACCACGGAGAGTTGAGTTGTAGCAGGGTGTGGCGTTCCCTCTTCTGAGAGGCGTGTGTAACAGGTGCATTACAGAGTCTGAATGACATTCCATGGACATTATAGGGTGTGTGTGTGTGTGTGGTGTATCAGAGGCCATTGAGCCCCTACATCACACTGTGTTGTGATGACAAACTGAAAGGCAGCACATTACATTACACACCAGGTCCTCCTACACCACAGGAGTGTGTTTTCAGACCCATTTCACTCTACATGATGATTATTACCACACAGGAGAAACCTGTCCACAGCCACACAGTACTGATATATTAACACACACTACACACACGCCATAAGACTAAATAGCTAACAAAATGGCTACACTGACTATCTGCATTGACCCTTTTATTTTTGCACTGACTATCACAGGACTCAACACTCTCTCTCTCTCACACACACACACACACACACACACACACACACACACACACCATCCAATCATCATATAAGCTGCTGCTACTCCTGAGGCCAAGTCACCTTACCCCTATACATATCTACCCCTACCACTGCAGTATCCCTGCACATTGTAAATATGGTATTGGAACTGACCGTGTATATACTGTAGCTTGTATACTTTCTCATGTTCTTCTTATTTCTATTTCTCATGTGTTTTTGGTCTACTTTACTTTATTTTATGGTACTATACTGTATATTGATATTGATTACGTTATTATTGGGAAAAGAGCTGGCAAGAAAGGTATTGCACTGTACTGGTGCACGTGACAAAAACTTGACACTTAAAATATTAGCATGTTGAAACAGTGCAAAGATACTAAACCAAAGCATGTGGATATCATGAGGTGAATGCACCAATTTGTAAGTCGCTCTGGATAAGAGCGTCTGCTAAATGACGTAAATGTAAAATGCATGAATTGCTGTCATACCTTGTCCATAGACTATTTACAGGTTAAAGAAACCAATTTGTCATTTGGGTGAACTATCCCTTTAACTTGGTCTACCAATGGCACTGCTCTTGAAGAGTGAAACTAGGCTGACTCCTAAGGATTGTACATTCACATACCAGTCACATACCAACACAAAACCGGAATGGGCACTTTACTCTGACAAACTGGACTTGGTGAAGAGTGACAGCACAGCTACTAGATTCTGACAGAGAGGAGTCAGTATCCACGACGATAACACTGTGGTCTGGTCTCTGTGGAGATGGCCTGGGGACTGGTTTCCATGACATTAAGGGGTCTGATGGTGATTCTGCTGTGGACTGTCACATCCACAGATGGGGGAGGTGAGTAACAACCATCATCATTCTGTCTTAGTTCATCTGTCTTTACCTTCTGTCTCAAAATATTCCATTCCAAAAGAAGTCCTACGTAGTCCTAGTCCCTAGACACACCTTAGGCTCTAGTGTAGTATGAGCATTTAATAGGTGTAAGCAATGTGGTGAAACCTCTACCTAACCAGATTACAATAGCAGACTCCAATTCATATGAAAAATACCATATAACTGTAAAACAAGTTTCTCTGAAACATGAATTACTGTAGATCATAAACATGGTCATTACAGAAGACTGACAAATTAATTCAAGAGCAGACTTTTCCTGTTGTGCGTACTGATCTTTGGCCACTTCCACCCTAAGTCAAAGTGTTGAACACTGAGTGTACCAATTTGGGCAGCAAACCAGCATTCTGATCTCAGAACAGCCTCAATTCATCAGGACATGGACTCTACAACAGGTCAAAAGCATTCCAAAGAGATGATGGCCCATGTTGACACCAATGCTTCCTACATTTCTGTCAAGTTGGCTGGATGTCCTTTGGGTGGTGAACCATTCTTGAAACACACGGGAAACTGTTGAGCGTGAACAACCCAGCTGCGTTGCAGTTATTGACACAAACCGATGCGCCTGGAATCTACTACCATACCTTGTTCAAAGGCACTTACATCTTTTGTCTTGCCCATTCACCCTCTGAATGTCACACATACATAATCCATTTATCAATTGTTTCAAGGCTAAAAAATCCTTCTTTAACCTTTCTCCTCCCCTTCATCTACACTGATTGAAGTTGATTTAACAAGTGACATCAATAAGGGAACAATTAGCTTTCATCAATAAGCTTTTACCTGTATTCACCTGGTCAGTCTATGACATGGAAAGAGCAGGTGTCCTTAATGTTTCATATACACAGTGTGTATGATTCATCATGTGATTGACTATGAGGTCTCATCAACGTCTCTCTGTGAATGTTTGAACAACTAATGGAAGATCAGTGATTCAACTTGACAGGACAGGCTAAGATGGTTCAACAATGTAAATGATTGCTGAATGGGTGTGTAGTATGATTAGAGGCATGAAGGAAGTGTAGTCATTCAGGTCTGACCGGAGTCTTTACTTTAGATTGTGATTTTAGTTAGAGGTTAGGTGCTGTCGGTGTGGAGGGGGGCGGGTGGAGGACCGAGGAAGACCACAATGAGAGATTAGACTCAGGTTAATATTAATAATAATAACAGGTTACTCACTTTACCAAGGTATCTGACTATTGGGGAGTATAGGAGTCTGTATATGAATCCCTTCTGGTCCAGATGCTTATTTAACGTGTGTGTTTATTTACTTGCAGACGTCCATGTAACCTGTGTGTTCTCAGAGGATTGTGTCCTGCCCTGCAGCTTCCAGCCTGACAGTGAGGAAGTCATCCACTGGCAGAAACCAGAAGACAAGAACCTGAGCACCATCCACTCCTACTACTACAGTACAGATCAGCTCAAACAGCAGAGCCAGCCTTACAGAGGGAGAACAGCCCTGTTCAATGACCAGATCCCCAAAGGAAACGCTTCACTACTGCTGAGAGGGATCACACTCCAGGACCAGGGCAGATACAAGTGTTACACCAGCACTATTAAAGGCAACAAGGAGTCCTGCGTTAACATAGCAGTGGAGGGTACGGAATGTCTGTCTGTCTGTCTATGATGATCACTTCATGGCTGCTCCATGTGTAATGTCTACTTTGTTGCAGCTCCAGTCCGCTTGGTGGACATACAGTTATCAGATGACATCATCACCTGCAGTTCTACAGGTATCTACCCCGAGCCTAAACTCACCTGGTCCACTGACCCCCCCTCTGACCTTTCATTTGACCCTGGAACCATCCAGAACTCCACCAGCATCAAGGTGGATGACCGGGGCCTCTATGACATCACCAGCACAAAACAGTTTAGCAGAGACCGAACCAACATCTGTACCGTGACCTCTGGGACAGTAGAAAGGACAACAACCCTGAAACAGCAAGGTAATCAATTAATCAACCTATTAATCAATCAATTCATACATCAATGAATAAATACATCAATATATTTATCTGCCTGCAAACTGTACAAAAACAAGACATCATTGTGAGATAAAATACACAAAGATCAAGCTAAAAAGGCTGTTTCTCATGACATCATTTCAGATCCGGTCCAGGGTCCTCCAAGCAGTGAGGTGTCCATCCTCTGCAGTGTCTCTCAGTCTGACCTCCTGACCTTTGACCTCACCTGGAGGTTCAACCAGACAGACACCATCCTCACCTCCAGCTACACCAATGGCACACCTCAGATGCAGGTTGATGACCAGTGGACGGAGCAGGTTCAGAGTTTGTCTGACTCTGGCAGCCTTCAGCTCCACAAGTTAACCATGGTCCACCAGGGGACCTACAGCTGTGAACTCTCTACTGCCAGAGATACACACCTGATCCTCACCTACCTGCAGATCACACCTGATAAACTATCTGATGGTACAAAGTTTACTTTTACTGTTTCCCCTCACTGTAAGTCACAGGATCACATTAAACAATACAACTGATACTCTGTATTTTCTCCTTCAGTTTCAGATGGACTGAGTCCAGGTGCAATCACTGGTATAGCAGCAGCAATTATAGCAGCAGCAATTATAGCAGCAGCAGTGATATGTTTCAGGCTGAGAGGTAAGTTATGATGATGACATCATAATCTGTTGAACCATTTAAAACAACCACCTCCTGATGAACAGAGAGTAGGGTTACATTGGTGGCTTTTGATGAACAGCTTTGAGTTTCTGCTATTTTACTGCCTCCCATCTCGTAGCATTCTGCCCCCAATGTAGAAGCAACACGGTCATCTGAAGAGGGAGAGGCACTCTCTGCCACAGGTAGACGTCCATGGAATATTCATGTCCTTATGGTTACATTTATTTACTCATACTAGCTGTTTGTGTGTCTGAATCCTGCTAACTCACCCTAAACTCACCTATCCCCCTCCAGCAAATACAAATGGTCCAAATGAAAACGGTCAGAGTGGAATACCACTTCAGAATGGAGAAGAAAGAGAGGAAGACTAGAACAAGGTCAAGGAGAAGACGGATCAGCCACATCAACCATACTAATGCCTCAGACAGAAGGAGATAACATTGACTAAGGGGAGGACAAAGAGGAAAGGTGACAATTAGATAATTGTCCAATTGCATATAGGCAATGCTAACACTTTCACCAACAAAAGGCAAGGTGTAGCTATAATCATATTGCTTACACACCTGTCCAATCCTTTCAGGTCTCCATGAAGTGGCTAGCCGGGGGGTAGTGGCTAGCCGGGGGGTAGTGGCTAGCCGGGGGGTAGTGGCTAGCCGGGGGGTAGTGGCTAGCCGGGGGGTAGTGGCTAGCCGGGGGGTAGTGGCTAGGGGTTGTTTCTGGACCAAACCCATATTTGACATCAAAAAACAATGTTTTGCAAGTAAAATGTGAAATTACCAATGTGTATCTCCTGTATCAGGTATTGTTACTACTCAGTGACAGTATGTCATTCACCATCTTTGTGTCTTGGAGAGGCCTGTCAGCCTCAACACACACTGAATGGACAGGACAGGACCTGTTTCACCATCAGAAGTAACTTGCTGGCATGTTAATCAATCAATTACAATACATTATTAGGAGAAGTAGTTGATTGATTGCGGGACATAGTTTTTTAAAGTTTCAGTTTATTTTATTTTTGTGTGTGTTTATTCATTTTGTTATAGCAGGAGGAAGTAGCTACACTGAGTATATCTACTGTAGCATCACACCCTCACCTTGATGAATGCAGGTGATCTTTACCTGTATGTAACATGATCCCTCTGGAAGTCCCAGACTCTCTCTGAAGAGAGAGGAGCTATAGTAGCAGGAACAATAAGTTACCTGAACCAGAATGGGAAGCTATGATGATAACAACCATAGTCAGCCTCTATTGAGACAATTAACACACCATAATGTTATACATTTAGTAGAGAACGGTAGTGACTATTGGTTTTGATTGGGTTATACAACCTTCCCATAAAGTCTCCCACAGGTTTCCTCATGGATCTATCCAGTCATGTTCTCAATTTGTTCAGAGAACGTTAACCTCTTACATCTAGACGTTCCGCTAGCGGAACACCTGCTCCAATATCCAATGATAGGCGTGGCGCGAATTACAAATTCCTCAACAACAAAAAAAACTTCAATTTTTCAAACATATGACTATTTTACACCATTTAAGACAAGACTCTCCTTTATCTAACCACACTGTCCTATTTCAAAAAGGCTTTACAGCGAAAGCAAAACATTAGATTATGTCAGCAGAGTACCCAGCCAGAAATAATCAGACACCCATTTTTCAAGCTAGCATATAATGTCACAAAAAACAAAACCACAGCTAAATGCAGCACTAACCTTTGATGTTCATCAGATGACACGCCTAGGACATTATGTTATACAATACATGCATGTTTTGTTCAATCATGTTCATATTTATATCAAAAACCAGCTTTTTACATTAGCATGTGACGTTCAGAACTAGCATTCCCACCGAACACTTCCGGTGAATTTACTAAATTACTCACAATAAACGTTCACAAAAAACATAACAATTATTTTAAGAATTATAGATACAGAACTCCTTTGTGCAATCAAGGTGTCCGATTTTAAAATAGCTTTTCGGTGAAAGCACATTTTGCAATATTCTGAGTAGATAGCCCAGCCATCACGGCTAGCTATTTTGACACCCACCAAGTTTGACCCTCACCAAACTCCGATTTACTATTAGAAAAGTTTGATTACCTTTGGTGTTCTTCGTCAGAATGCACTCCCAGGACTGCTACTTCAATAACAAATGTTGGTTTGGTTCAAAATAATCCATAGTTATATCCAAATAGCGTCGTTTTGTTCGTGCGTTCAAGACACTATCCAAGGGTGACGAAGGGTTACGCGCCCGACGCGTTTCGTGACAAAAAATTTCTAAATATTCCATTACCGTACTTCGAAGCATGTCAACCGCTGTTTAAAATCAATTTTTATGCCATTTTTCTCAAAAAAAGCGATAATATTCCGACCGGGAGTGGTGGTTTTCGTTCAAAGAGAGAGAAAGTAAACATGGGTTCGACTCGTGCACGAGCCTCAGTCTCATAGTACTCTGACCGGCCACTATCCAAACGCGCTAATGTTTTTCAGCCAGAGCCTGCAAAGCCACGATTCAGCTTTTTGCCGCCTTCTGAGAGCCCATGGGAGCCGTAGGAAGTGTCACGTAACAGCAGAGATCCCCTGTTTTGGATAGAGATAATCAAGAAGGCCAAGAAATGGTCAGACATGGTACTTCCTGTATAGAATCTTCTCAGGTTTTGGCCTGCCAAATGAGTTCTGTTATACTCACAGACACCATTCAAACAGTTTTAGAAACTTTGGAGTGTTTTCTATCCAAGGCTAATAATTATATGCATATTCTAGTTTCTGGGCCGGAGTAATAATCAGATTAAATCGGGTACGTTTTTTATCCGGCCGTGAAAATACTGCCCCCTATCCATAACAGGTTAAGAAACCACATTCTTCTGTGGCAATTTCAGTACTTCAGCATAACATTTACTACAGGATTCCTTATGGTTCTATTTAAAGTCATGTTCTCAGAACATTAAGAAATCTTGCCATAAAAACTGAAAGAAAACATTAAACATTCAAAGAATGTTATTTAAAAACACATACATTCTGTTCTCAGCATCAACAAAACTCTTCTCTATCTTGTTAAGTGTGTTGGCTGCGCCCACTAATTGGCCACACCTGTTCTTAATGAGTGCTTGTTTCCTTTGAAATAGGGTCTGTTTGAATAGACTAAAATGAACAGCTTTGTATGAGTTAAAATAAAAACAGCATGGTAGCGCCATCCTGGTGGCTCAGTGGAATAATTCCATGGATAGAGAGCAGAAGATCATCAGGTTGAATCTCATTGATGCCATGCCACAATAAAAAAATCTGTGTGTTCGCATGATAAATGCATTTCCATGGGTCTTATCTTCAAATAACCTACTATTTCTGATCTCAGAATGTTAATAAAACTTTTAGGGAACCATAGAAAAGTTATCAGAATCTCCCTGGAAACTAAAAAAATGTTCCAAGAGCAGGCACATTTTTTACTTCCATTCTCAGAACCTGTCACGTCCTGACCAGTAAAAGGGGTTAATTGTCATTGTAGTTTGGTCAGGGCGTGGCAGGGGGTGTTTGTTTTGTGTGTTTCGGGGTTTTTGGTTTATGTTCTAGATTATCTATTTCTATGTTAGTTTTGTCAATGACCTCCAATTAGAGGTAGCTGGTTGTTGTTATCTCTGATTGGAGGCCATATTTAGTTGTGTGTTTTCACTTGTGTTTGTGGGTGGTTGTTTCCTGTATAGTCTGTGCACCTTACGGGACTGCCTAAGTATGACTCCCAATCAGCAACAACGATATACAACTGTTCCTGATTGAGAGCCATACCCGGCCAAAACAAAGAAATCCCAAACATAGAAACACGGACATAGAATGCCCACCCAAATCACACCCTGACCAAATCTAAATAGAGACATGAAAAGGCTCTCTCAGGTCAGGGCGTGACAACGTCGCACAAGGCAGATATTTTCTTTCTGTTGGTTGATTTGGTTATCTGTGAATGTTTGTCCTTATGTTTTGATATTGAGAAGAAAAGTACTGTCATAATAGCAGTGGATCATTCCACATTATACTGTGAACATTAAATACATTCACTTTACTAGTCTTTGTTTGCTTCTGCTTCATGTTGCCTGCTCAACCCCAAACCAAACCTCTTAGTTTTACACCTCTTAACATTTGGCTCAGTGAGTCAATAGCCAATAATGCCTGGTCTTTGGAAGCTGTTTCCTGAGGATGGCTCACCTCTCACAGTTCTAGGTGACTTTAACCTCCCCACGTCTACCTTTGACTCATTCCTCTCTGCCTCCTTCTTTCCACTCCTCTCCTCTTTTGACCTCACCCTCTCACCTTCCCCCCCTACTCACAACGCAGGCAATACGCTTGACCTCATCTTTACTAGATGCTGTTCTTCCACTAATCTCATTGCAACTCCCCTCCAAGTCTCCGACCACTACCTTGTATCCTTTTCCCTCTCGCTCTCCTCCAACACTTCTCACTCTGCCCCTACTCGGATGGTATTGCGCCGTCGCAACCTTCGCTCTCTCCCTCCCGCTACTCTCTCCTCTTCCATCCTATCATCTCTTCCCTCTGCTCAAACCTTCTCCAACCTATCTCCTGATTCTGCCTCCTCAACCCTCCTCTCCTCCCTTTCTGCATCCTTTGACTCTCTATGTCCCCTATCCTCCAGGCCGGCTCGGTCCTCCCCTCCTGCTCCGTGGCTCGACGACTCATTGCGAGCTCACAGAACAGTGCTCCGGGCAGCCGAGCGGAAATGGAGGAAAACTAGCCTCCCTGCGGACCTGGCATCCTTTCACTCCCTCCTCTCTACATTTTCCTCTTCTGTTTCTGCTGCTAAAGCCACTTTCTACCACTCTAAATTCCAAGCATCTGCCTCTAACCCTAGGAAGCTCTTTGCCACCTTCTCCTCCCTCCTGAATCCTCCTCCCCCTCCCCCTCTCTGCGGATGACTTCGTCAACCATTTTGAAAAGAAGGTCGACGACATCCGATCCTCGTTTGTTAAGTCAAACGACACCGCTGGTCCTGCTCACACTGCCCTACCCTGTGCTTTAACCTCTTTCTCCCCTCTCTCTCCAGATGAAATCTCGCGACTTGTGATGGCCGGCCGCCCAACAACCTGCCCGCTTGACCCTATCCCCTCCTCTCTTCTCCAGACCATTTCCGGAGACCTTCTCCCTTACCTCACCTCGCTCATCAACTCATCCTTGACCACTGGCTACGTCCCTTCCGTCTTCAAGAGAGTGAGAGTTGCACCCCTTCTGAAAAAACCTACACTCGATTCCTCCGATGTCAACAACTACAGACCAGTATCCCTTCTTTCTTTTCTCTCCAAAACTCTTGAGCGTGCCGTCCTTGGCCAGCTCTCTTGCTATCTCTCTCAGAATGACCTTCTTGATCCAAATCAGTCAGGTTTCAAGACTGGTCATTCAACTGAGACTGCTCTTCTCTGTGTCACGGATGCTCTCCGCACTGCTAAAGCTAACTCTCTCTCCTCTGCTCTCATCCTTCTAGACCTATCTGCTGCCTTTGATACTGTGAACCACCAGATCCTCCTCTCCACCCTCTCCGAGTTGGGCATCTCCGGCGCGGCCCACGCTTGGATTGCGTCCTACCTGACAGGTCGCTCCTACCAGGTGGCGTGGCGAGAATCTGTCTCCGCACCACGTGCTCTCACCACTGGTGTCCCCCAGGGCTCTGTTCTAGGCCCTCTCCTATTCTCGCTATACACCAAGTCACTTGGCTCTGTCATATCCTCACATGGTCTCTCCTATCATTGCTACGCAGACGACACACAATTAATCTTCTCCTTTCCCCCTTCTGATAACCAGGTGGCGAATCGCATCTCTGCATGTCTGGCAGACATATCAGTGTGGATGACGGATCACCACCTCAAGCTGAACCTCGGCAAGACGGAGCTGCTTTTCCTCCCGGGGAAGGACTGCCCGTTCCATGATCTCGCTATCACGGTTGACAACTCCATTGTGTCCTCCTCCCAGAGTGCTAAGAACCTTGGCGTGACCCTGGACAACACCCTGTCGTTCTCCACTAACATCAAGGAGGTGACCCGATCCTGTAGGTTCATGCTCTACAACATTCGCAGAGTACGACCCTGCCTCACACAGGAAGCGGCGCAGGTCCTAATCCAGGCACTTGTCATCTCCCGTCTGGATTACTGCAACTCGCTGTTGGCTGGGCTCCCTGCCTGTGCCATTAAACCCCTACAACTCATCTAGAACGCCGCAGCCCGTCTGGTGTTCAACCTTCCCAAGTTCTCTCACGTCACCCCGCTCCTCCGCTCTCTCCACTGGCTTCCAGTTGAAGCTCGCATCCGCAACAAGACCATGGTGCTTGCCTACAGAGCCGTGAGGGGAACGGCACCTCCGTACCTTCAGGCTCTGATCAGTCCCTACACCCAAACGAGGGCACTGCGCTCATTTACCTCTGGCCTGCTGGCCCCCCTACCTCTGAGGAAGCACAGTTCCTGCTCAGCCCAGTCAAAACTGTTCGCTACTCTGGCACCCCTATGGTGGAACAAGCTCCCTCACGACGCCAGGACAGCGGAGTCAATCACCACCTTCCGGAGACACCTGAAACCCCACCTCTTTAAGGAATACCTAGGATAGGATAAAGTAATCCTTCTAATCCCCCCTAAAAGATTTAGATGCACTATTGTAAAGTGGTTGTTCCACTGGATATCATAAGGTGAATGCACCAATTTGTAAGTCGCTCTGGATAAGAGCGTCTGCTAAATGACGTAAATGTAAAATGCATGAATTGCTGTCATACCTTGTCCATAGACTATTTACAGGTTAAAGAATCCAATTTGTCATTTGGGTGAACTATCCCTTTAACTTGGTCTACCAATGGCACTGCTCTTGAAGAGTGAAACTAGGCTGACTCCTAAGGATTGTACATTCACATACCAGTCACATACTAACACAAAACCGGAATGGGCACTTTACTCTGACAAACTGGACTTGGTGAAGAGTGACAGCACAGCTACTAGATTCTGACAGAGAAGAGTTTGTATCCACGACGATAACACTGTGGTCTGGTCTCTGTGGAGATGGCCTGGGGACTGGTTTCCATGACATTAAGGGGTCTGATGTTGATGGTGATTCTGCTGTGGACTGTCACATCCACAGATGGGGGAGGTGAGTAACAACCATCATCATTCTGTCTTAGTTCGTCTGTCTTTACCTTCTGTCTGTCTCAAAATATTATATCCCAAAATAACTCCTACGTAGTCCTAGTCCCTAGACACACCTTAGGCTCTAGTGTAGTGTGAGCATTAAATAGGTGTAAGCAATGTGGTGAAACCTCTACCTAACCAGATTACAATAGCAGACTCCATATCATATGAAAAATACCATATAACTGAAACATGAATTACTGTAGATCATAAACATGGTCATTACAGAAGACTGACAAATTACTTCAACAGCAGACTTTTCCTGTTGTGCGTACTGATCTTTGGCCACTTCCACCCTAAGACAAAGTGTTAAAACCTCTTACAGCTCCTTAAGGATAGGGGCAGTATTGACAATTTCGGGAAAGATATGTGCCCATATTAAACTGCCTCCTACTCAAACTCAGAAGGTAGGATATGCATAGTATTAGTAGATTTGGATAGAAAACACTGAAGTTTCTAAAACCGTTTGAATGGTGTCTGTGAGTATAACAGAACTCATATGGCAAGCAAAAACCTGAGAGAAATCCTACCAGGAAGTGGAAATCTGGATGCATGGGCTCTCTAAGTCGTTTCCTATTGAATACACAGTGATGTAGTAATAATTGTGCACTTCCTACGGCTTCCACTAGATGTCAACAGTCTTTACAAAGTTGTTTGAGTCATCTACGATGAACAGAGACCGAATGAGAAGGAGGGGAGGTTGTTGAGGCAGGGGGTGACATCACTTCTTGGTGCGCGTTCACGAGGGTGGATCCTCCGTTCCAAAACGTTTTTCAAGCCCAGGAACCGTCCGGTTGAAATATTACTGAATCTTCACATTCTAAAGGCCCTAAAGATTGATGTTTTACAACGTTTGACATGTTTGAACGAACGTAAATACAACTTTTTTTAAACTTTTCGTCGTGACATTGTCCGCGCGCTTCCTACATTTGGAGTAGCTTACTTAACACGCGAACATCAAGGAGTTATTTGGACATAAATTATGGACTTTATCGAACAAAACAACATTTGTTGTGGACCTGGGATTCCTGGAAGTGCCTTCTGATGAAGATCAAAGGTAAGGGAATATTTGTAATGCAATTTATGATTTTAGATGACTCCAAGATGGCGGCTGTCTGTATAGCCTAGTGTATTTTTCTGAGCTCAGTACTCAGATTATTGCAAAGAGTGCTTTCCTCGTGAAGCTTTTATGAAATCTTTCATAGCGTTTGCATAAAAGAGATGTTCATCTATAATTCTTTGAATGACAGCTTAATTTTGTATCAACGTTTATGACAAGTATTTTTGTAAATTGTGGCACAGATTCACCGGCAGTATTTGAGGGAAAATATTTTCTGAACGTCACGCGCCGATGTAAAATGCTGTTTTTATATATAAATATGAACTTTATCGAACAAAAAATGCATGTATTGTGTAACATGATGTCCTAGGAGTGTCATCTGATGAAGATCGTCAAAGGTTAGTGCTGCATTTAGCTGTGTTTTGGGTATTTGTGATGCATGCTAGTTGCTTGGAAATGGCTGTGTGGTTATTTTTGTCGATGTACTCTCCTAACATAATCTAATGTTTTGCTTTCGCTGTAAAGCCTTTTTGAAATCGGACAACGTGGTTCGATTCAGTAGAAGTGTATCTATAAAATGGTGTAAAATAGTCTTGTGTTTGAGAAATAGAAATTATTAGATTTGGTTTAGAATATGGCGCTCTGATTTTACACTGGCTGTTGATCCCGCTAATGGGATTGGAGCTGTAATAACACTGATTATACCAATTTGGACAGTAAACCCCCATTTTTACCCTCAGAACACCCTCAATTCATCAGGACATGGACTCTACAACGGGTCAAAAGCATTCCAAAGGGATGATGGCCCACGTTGACACCAATGCTTCCTACATTTCTGTCAAGTTGGCTGGATGTCCTTTGGGTGGTGAACCATTCTTGATACACACGGGAAACTGTTGAGCGTGAACAACCCAGCTGCGTTGCAGTTATTGACACAAACCGATGCGCCTGGAATATACTACCATAACCTGTTCAAAGGCACTTACATCTTTTGTCTTGCCCATTCACCCTCTGAATGTCACACATACATAATCCATTTATCAATTGTTTCAAGGCTAAAAAATCCTTCTTTAACCTTTCTCCTCCCCTTCATCTACATAGATTGAAGTGGATTTAACAAGTGACATCAATAAGTGATCAATAAGCCTTCATCAATAAGCTTTCACCTGTATTCACCTGGTCAGTCTATGGCATGGAAAGAGCAGGTGTCTTTAATGTTTTGTACACTCAGTGTGTATGAAGCATGTGAGCATGTGATTGACTATGAGGTCTCATCAACGTCTCTCTGTGATTGTTTGAACAACTATTGTAAGAATCAGTGATTAAACAACAGACAAGACAGGCTAAGATGGTTTAACAATGTAAATGATTACTGAATGGGCGTGTGGTGTTATTAGAAGCATGAAGGAAGTGTAGTCATTCAGGTCTGACTGGAGTCTTTACTTTAGATTGTGATTTTAGTTAGAGGTTAGGTGCTGTGGGTGTGGAGGGGGGCGGGTGGAGGACCGAGGAAGACCACAATGACAGATTAGACTCAGGTTAATATTAATAATAATAACAGGTTACTCACTTTACCAAGGTATCTGACTATTGGGGAGTATAGGAGTCTGTATATGAATCCCTTCTGGTCCAGATGCTTATTTAACGTGTGTGTTTATTTACTTGCAGACGTCCATGTAACCTGTGTGTTCTCAGAGGATTGTGTCCTGCCCTGCAGCTTCCAGCCTGACAGTGAGGAAGTCATCCACTGGCTGAAACCAGAAGACAAGAACCTGAGCACCATCCACTCCTACTACTACAGTACAGATCAGCTCAAACAGCAGAGCCAGCCTTACAGAGGGAGAACAGCCCTGTTCAATGACCAGATCCCCAAAGGAAACGCTTCACTACTGCTGAGAGGGATCACACTCCAGGACCAGGGCAGATACAAGTGTTACACCAGCACTATTAAAGGCAACAAGGAGTCCTGCGTTAACATAGCAGTGGAGGGTACGGAATGTCTGTCTGTCTGTCTATGATGATCACTTCATGGCTGCTCCATGTGTAATGTCTACTTTGTTGCAGCTCCAGTCCGCTTGGTGGACATACAGTTATCAGATGACATCATCACCTGCAGTTCTACAGGTATCTACCCCGAGCCTAAACTCACCTGGTCCACTGACCCCCCCTCTGACCTTTCATTTGACCCTGGAACCATCCAGAACTCCACCAGCATCAAGGTGGATGACCGGGGCCTCTATGACATCACCAGCACAAAACAGTTTAGCAGAGACCGAACCAACATCTGTACCGTGACCTCTGGGACAGTAGAAAGGACAACAACCCTGAAACAGCAAGGTAATCAATTAATCAACCTATTAATCAATCAATTCATACATCAATGAATAAATTCATCAATATAGTTATCTGCCTGCAAACTGTACAAAAACAAGACATCATTGTGAGATAAAATACACAAAGTTTAAGCTAAAAAGGCACTTTCTCATGACATAATTTCAGATCCGTTCCAGGGTTCTCCAAGCAGTGAGGTGTCCATCCCCTGCAATGTATCTCAGTCTGACCTCATGACTTTTGACCTCACCTGGAGGTTCAACCAGATAGTCACCATCCTCACCTCCAGCTACACCAATGGCAGACCTCAGATGCAGGTTGACGACCAGTGGACGGAGCAGGTTCAGAGTTTGTCTGACTCTGGCAGCCTTCAGCTCCACAAGTTAACCATGGTCCACCAGGGGACCTACAGCTGTGAACTCTCTACTGCCAGAGACACACACCTGATCCTCACCTACCTGCAGATCACACCTGGTCAACAATCAAGAGGTAAAAGTTTCCTTTTACTGTTTCTCCTCACTGTAAGTCATAGGATCACATTCAACAAAAAAACTGCTCATCTTCATTTTCCAGGTAGAATTGCTGTTATAGTGGCATCAGCAGCAGCAGCAGCAGTGATTATAGCAGTAGTGATATGTTCCTTGCTGAAAGGTAAGTTACGAGGATGACATCATAATCTGTTGAACCATTTAAATACCGCCACGTCCTGGCCATAGAGCCATACGGTTCAATCACAGGTATAATAATAGCAGCAGCAGCGGTGATTGTAGCAGCAGTGATATATTACCTGCTGAGAGGTAAGTTATGATGATGACATCATAATCTGTTGAACCATTTCAACACCGCCACGTCCTGGCCATAGAGCCATACGAAACATACTTTACGTATTTCTTCACCTCCAAGACGTATGAAACCTACTAATGTGTAGTTACTTTAGACCGAAATGAAAGCAGCGAGGTTGGTCAGGGAGAGTGGGTGGGTGTAATCGGTGACCGTCTAGCAATCCAAAGGTTGCGTGTTCTAGATGGGTTGGGGACATTTGTAGCATTCTAGCTAACCCTTCCCCTACTCCTTATTCTAAACGTAACCAAATTTACTTCACTTCACTTAATCTTTATCGTTAGTTCACCTAACCACCAATGTAAATCCTTCCCATTATTCTCCTTGGTTGCAACAAGCAACCTGATCTCAGAGAAAGACGTATAATGATATATGTACTCCAAGATGTATGGTATTCTAAGTTAATGGTCCCAACCTTTTTCGGTTACAGTACTGACAGCTGAATTTTGCTCTGCCCGGAATAGCCCAAAAGTACCCCATCGTGCATTTTTCAGTAGGCCTATGGTCTCGTGGGTCTTCTCAAGTACCCCCTGTGGATAGGTGATGTACCCCAGGGGTCCTAGTACCACTGGTTTGGAACCACTAGTTGGGAACCACTTAAATTCGTATCATATTGTTCTGCCAGGGAAGACGTGTAATACTACACGTCCTCTAATTCATATAATATAGTGCGACTGCTATTCCATTCATAATGTAACTCAACGTAACATATCATACTAAATGGAGTGTCACAGATTTACTTACAGAATAATATGAATTGCCCTGAGATCACGTTGCAACTAAAGAGAGTAGTGTTACCATCTCAAGGTTTTCTGCCCAAATACAAAAGTAACACGACATCTAAAGAGATGAACACCATCTCACAACCTGAAGAGGGAGAGTCACTCTCTACCACAGGTAGACGTCCATGGAATATTCATGTCCTTATGGTTACATTTATTCATACTAGCTGTTTGTGTGTCTGAATCCTGCTAACTCACCCTAAACCCACCTATCCCCCTCCAGCAAATACAAATGGTCCAAATGAAAACGGTCATAGTGGAATACCACTTCAGAATGGAGAAGAAAGAGAGGAAGACATAGAAAGACAAGAACAAGGTCAAGGAGAAGAGGGATCAGCCACATCAACCATACTAATGCCTTGAATCAACATTAAGAAAACTTTCCATTAAACCACAAAACATTGGTAACGTTCAAGGAACGTTCAAAGAATGTTATTTAAAAACACATACATTCCGTTCTCTGCATCAACAAAACTCTCTGTCCTCCATCTTGTTAAGTGTGTTCAGGTGTGTTGGCTGCGCCCAATAATTGGCCACACCTGATCTTAATGAGTGCTTGTTTCCTTTGAAATAGGGTTTGTTTGAATGGACTAAAATGAACAGCTTTGAATGTGTTAAAAAAAACATATCATGGTAGCGCCATTGTAACGGTCATCGTACGTAGTGGACCAAGGCGCAGCGGGTTGAGTGCTCATAGTGACTTTTATTGAACACAAAATAAACAAAACAAGAAAACTATCGAAAGAACAGGATTGCAGCCTACACACACAGCTATGCAAACAACAACTTCCCACAAAGGGACAGGTGAAAACAGGGCTACTTAAGTATGACTCTCAATCAGCAACAACGATGTTCAGCTGTTCCTGATTGAGAGCCATACCAGGCCAACACAGAAATACACAACATAGAAAACCATAGAAATACAAAACAAGAACATTACCCAAAAACCCCGGAACACATAAATCAAACACCCCTCTTACATAAATACATATCCCATTAAACCCCGAACCACATAAACAAATACCCCCTGCCACGTCCTGACCAAACTACAATAACCAATAACCCCTTATACTGGTCAGGACGTGACAGCCATCCTGGTGGCTCAGTGGACTAATTCCATGGATAGAGAGTAGAAAAATATTGTTTTGAATCTCGCTGACAACACGCCACAATAAAAAATGTATGTGTTTGCATGATTAATGCCTAAGCAAATGAATGTCCATGTGTCCTATCTGTGCTTAGTGTTCACACTGACCACAGATACAAGCACATCTCTTCTTCTATAAAAAACAACAGTGGGTCAGTTACAAATATTTAATAAAATCACACCAGTAAATATGTACATATTGTCACGACACCAACGGATGGTGGCGCCCCTCCCCGCCCGGGCGGCGCTCGGCGCTCGGCGGTCGTCGTCGCTGGCCTACTAGCTGCCATCGATTCTCTGTTTCACTTTCTGTTGGTTAGGTCTAGGTTAGGCACGCACCTGTTTTGTATTAGTTGTTAGTGGGGGGGTATTTAGTCTAGCTGGGTAGGTTTGTGTTTTGTGCGTGATTGTTCTGTGTCAGGACTTATGTCGTTTGAGGAACGAGTGTTTCCCTCTGCCTGTGTTTTGTTTTGCAACAGAGGTTATTGTAGGCTGCGTCCCTGCTTAATGTTTGAGCTGGGGTTTTTGGAGCATTTGTTTGTATGCGCCCTGCCCTACCGTGTTCGTATGTTGTGGATGCTCATTAAAAGTGTATTCACGGATTTTCTGTCTCCTGCGCTTGACTCTGCCTCTCCTGCTTCCTTGAGCCAACCTTGACACATGTAATTTCTGAAGAACAGAGGAAGATTGCAGTGAGCCTCAAAAGAATCCGAAAAACAGCAGATTTGTGTTTTGAAATTCGGAGTAAAGCACCCGTCAAAGGATTCATCTCAGGGAAGACAACAGATGTTCGGGTTGAATACCTGAAGAAAATTCCTTGTGTCATTGGTGCCCGGCGTCTGACTCGCTGGGTGAATGGAGAGAAATTAGAAAGTCTGTCAGTCCTGTTCTTTTTTGATAAAGAGAAAATACAGTGCCTTCGGAAAGTATTCAGACCCCTTGACTTTTTCCACATTTTGTTACATTACAGCCTTATTCTAAAATGTATTAAATAGTTGTTTTTTTCTCATCAATCTACACACAATACCCCATAATGACAGCCAAAACATACTTTTTGCACATTAAAACAAAAAAGAAAAAGGAAATATCATATTTGCATAAGTATTCAGACCCTTTACTCAGAACTTTATTGAAGCTCCTTTGGCAGCGATTACAGCCTCGAATCTTCTTGGGTATGACGCTACAAGCTTGGTACACCTGTATTTGGGGAGTTTCTCCCATTCTTCTCTGCAGATCCTCTCAAGCTCTGTCAGGTTGGATGGGAAGCGTCGCTGCAAAGCTATTTTCAGAGATATTCGATCGGGTTCAAGTCCGGGCTCTGGCTGGGCAACTCAAGGACATTCAGAGACTTGTCTCGAAGCCACTCCTGCGTTGTCTTGGCTGTGTGCTTAGGGTTGTTGTCTTGTTGAAAGGTGAACCTTCACCACAATCTGAGGTTCTGAGCACTCTGGAGGAGGTTTTCATCAAGGATCTCTCTGTACTTTGCTCCGTTCTTCTTTCCCTCGATCTTGACTAGTTTCCCAGTCCCTGCTGCTGAAAAACATCGCCACAGCATGATGCTGCCACCACCATGCTTCACCGTAGGGATGGTGCCAGGTTTCCTCCAGATGTGACGCTTGGCACTCAGGCCGAAGAGTTCAATCTTGGTTTCATCTGACCAGAGAATCTTGTTTCTCATGGCCTGAGAGTCCTTTCGGTGCCTTTTGGACCAAACTCCAAGTGTGCTGTCATATGCCTTTTGCTGAGGAGTGGCTTCCCTCTGGCCACTCTACCATAAAGGCCTGATTGGTGGAGTGCTACAGAGATGGTTGTCCTTCATCTCCACAGAGGAAGTCTGGAGCTCTGTCAGAATGACCATTGGGTTCTTGGTTACCTCCCTGACCAAGGCCCTTCATCCCCGATTGCTCAGTTTGGCCGGGCGGTGTGGTGGCTAATTTCTGCATTACCAAATGAGGAGAGTTTCAAACTTCACACACCAGTCAGAGTTATACTTAAAACTACATCTTTAATAATTAAGATGCTTTTGCAAAAGCACTTGACTTTCAATGGTGCGCTATCTCTAATGAACCATTGAAAAGTGACTACACAAAAGTACAAAGATCTTTTATAGCCAAGATATACCCCTTTCAACGTACATGACGAACCACAGATACATAGAATGGGTCACAAGGTTAAGTTTTGTATTAAAGATATCTATAAAACATAGCAGACAGAAACTGCTGTATCAACAGTGTTCATTGTATAGACCAGTGTCTGGTCCTCCTACTCCAAACTGGAACCGTCTCTCCCTGGTACGGTATAGAACAGAACCATTATCTCATGTCCTCTGGAATGCTCTTTAGGCGTTATTATCAAAAGAGATCGTAAATCTCCTCTGTCAGTGCTATCTCATAGAGGCCCATCCTCAGTAAAACACACACACATATGTAGACAATGTTCCATTGTGTCCTCTTCCCTTTCTGATATTCTGCATAGCACCAGAGACATGTACAAGACAAGCCTGACCTCTCACCTCTCTGGGCCCCAAGTGACTGAGCCCCAGCTGAGGGAAAAGTGCAACTGAAAGACACCAGAGTCCAAAGAGATACATTCTAATGACAAGTATCTCACATAAGCATATTATGCAAATAAAACATCTTAATTATCTATGTTACCCAACTAATTCTGATTCATCCGCCACAGCGGGCAGCTGTCGGAAGAGTCTTGGTGGTTCCAAACTTCTTCCATGAAAAAATGATGGAGGCCACTGTGTTCTTGGGGATCTTCTATGCTGCAGAAGTGTTTTGGTACCTTTCGCCAGATCTGTGCCTCGACCCAATCCTCTCAGAGCTCTATGGACAATTCCTTCAACCTCATGGCTTGGTTTTTGCTCTGACATGCACTGTCAACTGTGGGACTTTATATAGACAGGTGTGTGCCTTTCCAAATCATGTCCAATCAATTGAATTTACCACAGGTGGACTCCAATCAAGTTCTAGAAACATCTCAAGGATGATAAATGGAAACAGGATGCACCTGAGCTCAATTTCGAGTCTCATTGCAAAGGTTCTGGATAATAATGTAAATAATGTATTTCTGTTTTATATTTTTTATATATTTGCTAAAACAAAAAAAACAGTTTTGGATTTGTCATTATGGGGTATTGTGTGTAGATTGATGAAGGGGGAAAACAATTTAATCAATTTTAGAATAAGACTGTAATGTAACAATGTGGAAAAAGTTGAGGGATCTAAATACTTTCCGAAATGCAACAATTTCCAAGATTTTACTGAGTTACAGTTCATATAAAGATATCAATCAATTTAAATCCATTCATTAGTCTCTAATCTATGGATTTCACATGACTGGGAATACAGATATGTATATGTTGGTCACAGATACCTTAAAAAAAGAAGGGGAGTGGATCATAAAACCAGTCATTATCTGGTGTGACCACCATTTGACTAATGTAGCACAACACAAATCCTTAACATAGACTTGATCATGCTGTTGATTGTGGCTTGTGGTATGTTGTCCCACTCCTCTTCAATGGCTGTGCGAAGTTTCTGGATATTGGTGGGAACTGGAACACGCTATCGTACACGTTGATCCAGAGCAGAGGTTCACAAACTTTTTATAGTCCCTTACGCCTTCAAACATCCAACCTCCAGCTGCACCAGGGTCAGTGCACTCTCACATGTTGTTTTTTGACATCATTGTAAGCCTGCCACACACACACTATACGATACATTTATTAAACATAAGAATGAGTGTGAGGTTTGTCATAATAACCCAGCTTGTGGGAAGTGACAGAGCTCTTATAGGACCAGGGCACAAATAATAATATATTAATAATCAATAATGTTTCTCTTTATTTAGCCATCTTACTTATAAAACCTTATTTGTTCTTGTGAATAACTCACCACAGGTTAACGAGAAGAGTGTGCTTGAAAGGATGCACATAACTGCAATGTTGGGTTGTATTGGAGAGAGTCTCCGTTTTAAGTCATTTTCCACACACAGTCTGTGCCTGTATTTAGTTTTCATGCTAGTGAGGGCCGAGAATCCACTCTCACATAGGTACATGGTAGCAAAGGGCATCAGTGTCTTAACAGCGTAATTTGCCAAGGCAAGAAACTCTAAGCGCAGCCCTATCCAGAAATCTGGCAGTGGCTTCTGATTAAATTCAATTTTCACAGAACCGCTTGTTGCATTTTCGATGAGGCTCTCTTGTTCAGATATCGGTAAGTGGACTGGAGGCAGGGCATGAAAGGGATTATGAATCCAGTTGTTTGAGGTGTCCGTTTTGGGAAAGTACCTGTGTAATAGTGCACCCAGCTCACTCAGGTGCTTCGCTATATCACATTTGACATTGTCCGTAAGCTTGAGTTCATTTGCACACAAAAAAATCACACAATGATGGAAAGACCTGTGTGTTGTCCTTGTTAATGCAGACAGAAAAGAGCTCCAACTTCTTAATCATAGCCTCAATTTTGTCCCGCACATTGAATATAGTTGTGGAGAGTCCCTGTAATCCTAGATTCAGATCATTCAGGTGAGAAAAAACATCACCCAGATGGGCCAGTCGTGTGAGAAACTCGTCATCATGCAAGAGGTCAACTCTGAAGGATCCTGGCGCACCAAAAAAAAGTGTCAAGGGAAACCAGTTTGGATTTGTCTTCACACCAATCACATCACATCAAGCCAAATGTCATTGAACATAACAAAGTTCAATTGTAGCTAGCTAGCTAAGAGCTGGACCTTTCCTAAATTAGTCATAGATGGAGATAGGGATTTGGACTTGTGGTTTTACTTAATACTCCATATTGGCCAATGATTGTAATGGCGATTCTGATCCAACCATAAATTCATATATTGTGCTTCTGGCCTGATGTAGTAGGCTAATGTTAACTAGCTGGCTCATCGTTGCCCATGAAAGGAAGTTAGGCTAGCGAGCTAGCATTTTAGTCAGGTAGCCTAGGACAACAAAAACTATAAGTATGTACTGTATGACAGAGTCATAGACTGTTTTGGCAACATGAAAGTGAGGAGGATGGCATTGGAGTTTCTCTACAAGTAGGGTGAGTCAACATGTTTTTTTTTAACTTGCAAACACACACCACACACACACACACACACACACACACGAGAAATCAGTACAGTGGACAGCCATTTCATATTTAGCTTATGTTGATTGGGCTAAATTGTTTTTGGTGTCTTTTAGTTGTCACTGTATTAGACTAAGCAGAGGTGATTTGATGATGTTGAAGTTAAAATGGTGCTGGAATAGTGGAGGCAGCTCCTGTTGTCTTTGTCTGACTCTCCATGGTTCTAAATCAATAGTTGTTCAGTAGTCCGAAAATGTCTGTCACGCCCTGACCATAGAAAGCTGTTATTTTCTATGGTAGAGTAGGTCAGGGCGTGACAGGGGGGTGTTCTAGTTTAGTTTTTCTATGTTGTCGGGTTCTAGTTTTGTATTTCTATGTTGGGTTTTGTTTGGGATGATCTCCAATTAGAGGCAGCCGGTCCTCGTTGTCTCTAATTGGAGATCATACTTAAGTAGGGGTTTTTCCACCTGGGTTTGTGGGAGATTGTCTTTGAGTTAGTGTATGTTTCACCTCTGCGTCACGGTTTGTTGTTTTGTTATTCAGTTTATTTATATGGATTGCATAGTTTCACAGTGAAAATAAAATGTGGAATGACACACATGCTGCACTTTGGTCCGCTCCTTCCTACAACAACCGTGACAGAATCTCCCACCACCAAAGGACCAAGCAGCGTGTAATGGACCAGTGGACTTGGGAGGAGATACTGGACAGGAAAGGACCCTGGAGGCAGGCTGGGTAGTATCGACGTCCTAAAGAGGAGATTGAGACAGCGAAAGCGGAGCGGATATTTTACGAGGCATTATACCAACCACAAGGCAAGTGTGAGAGGCAGCCCGAAATGTCTTTTTGGGGGGGGGGCACACGGGGAGATTGGCAGAGTCAGTATGCTTTGTGAACTTCACCGGACGGAGGCTGCTCCGGTTTTGTAATAAAACAAAGATGTGGTTGAATTTATTTTGCCACAGTATCTTCTTATTGTCTCAGCATTAGGCATATAAACTCAGCAAAAAAAGAAACTTCCTTTTTTCAGGACCCTGTCTTTCAAAGATAATTCGTAAAAATACAAACAACTTCACAGATCTTCATTGTAAAGGGTTTAAACACCGTTTCACGTGCTTGTTCAATGAACCATAAACAATTAATGAACATGCACCTGTGAAACGGTCTTTAAGACACTTACAGCTTACAAACGGTAGGCAATTAAGGTCACAGTTATGAAAACTTAGGACACTAAAGAGGCCTTTCTACTGACTCTGAAAAACACCAAAAGAAAGATACCCAGGGTCCCTGCTTATCTGTGTGAACGTGCCTTAGGCATGCAGCAAGGAGGCATGAGGACTGCAGATGTGACCAGGGCAACAAATTACAATGTCCGTACTGTGAGACGCCTAAGACAGTGCTACAGGGTGACAGGATGGACAGCTGATCGTCCTCGCAGTGGCAGACCACGTGTAACAACACCTGCACAGGATCGATACATCCGAACATCACAGGTACAGGATGGCAACAACAACTGCCCGAGTTACACCAGGAACGCACAATCCCTCCATTAGTACTCAGACTGTCCGCAATAGGCTGAGAGAGGCTGGACTGAGGGCTTGTAGGTCTGTTGTAAGGCAGGTCCTCACAAGACATCACTGGTAACAACGTCGCATTTGGGCACATACACACCATTGCTGGACCAGACAGGTCTGGCAAAAAGTGCTCTTCACTGACGAGTCACGGTTTTGTCTCACCAGGGATGATGGTCGGATTTGCGCTTATCGTCGAAAGGAATGAGCGTTACACCGAGGCCTGTACTCTGGAGCTTGATTGATTTGGAGGTGGAGGGTCCGTCATGGTCTGGGGCGGTGTGTCACAGCATCATCGGACTGAGTTTGTTGTCATTGCAGGCAATCTCAATGCTGTGCGTTACAGGGAAGACATCCTCCTCCCTCATGTGGTACCCTTCCTGCAGGCTCATCCGGACATGACCCTCCAGCATGACAATGCCACCAGCCATTCTGCTCGTTCTGTGTGTGATTTCCTGCAAGACAGGAATGTCAGTGTTCTGCCATGGCCAGCGAAGAGCCCGGACCTCAATCCCATTGAGCACGTCTGGGACCTGTTGGATCGGAGGGTGAGGGCTAGGGCCTTTCCCCCCAGAAATGTCCGGGAACTTGCAGGTGCCTTGGTGGAAGAGTGAGGTATCATCTCGCAGCAAGAACTGGCAAATCTGGTGCAGTCCATGAGGAGACGCACTGCTTTACTTAATGCAGCTGGTGGCCACACCAGATACTGGCTTACTTTTACTTTTTTTCTGTTAGTCACATGTCTGTGCAACTTGTTCAGTTTATGTCTCAGTTGTTGAATCTTATGTTCGTGCAAATATTTAAACATGTTAAGTTTGCTGAAAATAAACGCAGTTGACAGTGAGAGGACGTTTCTTTTATAGCTGAGTTTATATCATGGTGGCAAGGTATTTGAACTACCAGGTTATATAGCAAACAATTATCACAACACAGGTTGTAATGTGTCTTTTCTTTCCTGCCTTGGCTTCCCCAGTGCTTTTACCCACGCGCCACTACTGCTCCAAGAAAGGTAAAAATATCACCTTTCTGGTAAAAATGCTTATAAATTGTGAGGTGTCGTAACAATTGAGGACACAAGCTCAAGTACACAGTACAGATATGATGAAAACATGAAATATTTTATATAAAATATTTCCTGTAAATAAAAAATATATATGAATAAAGGCTTGCAAATAACTTATATGCTTTCTAAATATAGTATAATCAAATTATAAAACCACTACCTATAAGACTTCGCCTTTCTTATACCTGTAAAATACATATTTGTATGTTTACTGTTAGAGAAAATGTGCATATCTTCTGCCCCCACCGCTGTGAGCGTCACACAGAGCTCTAGCTTGACTTCCGAACTCATTTAGAACTTGCCTTTCATCTCATATTACTCTTGTCCATCTATGACAAAGTGTTTTGTTGAAAATCTATTAATTATTTTAGATGTATGGCTATAAATCTAACTCTGAATGTGCTTTAGTGATCAAGCCACTCTCTACTGGTGCACTATGATGTAAGGATTGCAGGCATGTGCTTCGTCAGTGGCTGTGACTTAGGGTTTAATTAGGAGGTGATGGACAGTCTGAAGAGCGAATGAAATGATAGGAGGGGCATCCCAGTGTTGGGGTCATGAAAGTGGCTACACCAAATGTTTATGTATATAATAATTGATTATGCTTATGTTGTATTAATAGAAGGGGAAGGGCTATAAGACCCCTCCCCCTCCACATTTATAGGGTCCTAGACTACAGATTAACAATATAGATATGCATTATAAGGTTTAATATTGTTCCACAGTCTTTTCTAGTCTCTGCCTCTTATAAAGAAACGGTCTGAGAGATGTGTGAGTTATTGCAGTCAAAACAGGGTGTCTGTGAGAAAGCGCCTCAAGGCTAAAAGAGATTCATAGACACAGAACCCTGCAGGGGAGTGAAAGAGATAAGAGACTAGTCAGACATACCTCTATAAATCAACTTGGGGATTGGACATTTACTGCTGAGCCTTTAGATAACACTGAAACTATTGTTTGTATAGCTGTGTATGCATGGGCTTGGTCTCATGAGTAGAAGGTAATGACATATGTAGGGACATCATTAGGGCTGGACTTCGGGCTTAACCTGTTATGGCTAGGGGGCAGTATTTTCACGGCCGGATAAAAAACGTACCCGATTTAATCTGATTATTACTCCTGCCCAGAAACTAGAATATGCATATAATTATTAGCTTTGGATAGAAAACACTCCAAAGTTTCTAAAACTGTTTGAATGGTGTCTGTGAGTATAACAGAACTCATTTGGCAGGCCAAAACCTGAGAAGATTCCATGCAGGAAGTGCCCTGTCTGACCATTTCTTGCCCTTCTTGATTATCTCTATCCAATACAGGGGATCTCTGCTGTTACGTGACACTTCCTACGGCTCCCATGGGCTCTCAGAAGGCGGCAAAAAGCTGAATCGTGGCTTTGCAGGCTCTGGCTGAAAAAAAGTAGCGCGTTTGGATAGTGGCTAGTCACAGTACTGTGAGACTCAGGCTCGTGCACGAGTTGACTCCATGTTTTATCTTTGAACGAAAACCACCACTCCCGGTCGGAATATTATCGCTTTTTTACGAGAAAAATGGCATAAAAATTGATTTTAAACAGCGGTTGACATGCTTCGACGTACGGTAATGGAATATTTAGAATTTTTTTGTCACGAAATGCGTCGTGCGCGTGACCCTTCGTCACCCTTGGATAGTGTCTTGAACGCACGAACAAAACGCCGCTATTTGGATATAACAATGGATTATTTTGAACCAAACCAACATTTGTTATTGAAGTAGCAGTCCTGGGAGTGCATTCTGACGAAGAACACCAAAGGTAATCAAACTTTTCTAATAGTAAATCGGAGTTTGGTGAAGGCTAAACTTGGTGGGTGTCTAAATAGCTAGCCCTGTGATGCCGGGCTATGTACTCAGAATATTGCAAAATGTGCTTTCACCGAAAAGCTATTTTAAAATCGGACACCTCGATTGCACAAAGGAGTTCTGTATCTATAATTCTTAAAATAATTGTTATGTTTTTTGTGAACGTTTATCGTGAGTAATTTAGTAAATTCACTGGAAGTGTTCAGTGGGAATGCTAGTTCTGAACGTCACATGCTAATGTAAGAAGCTGGTTTTGGATATAAATATGAACTTGATTGAACAAAACATGCATGTATTGTATAACATAATGTCCTAGGGTTGTCATCTGATGAAGATCATCAAAGGTTAGTGCTGCATTTAGCTGTGGTTTTGTTTTTTGTGACATTATATGCTAGCTTGAAAAATGGGTGTCTGATTATTTCTGGCTGGGTACTCTGCTGACATAATCTAATGTTTTGCTTTCGCTGTAAAGCCTTTTTGAAATCGGACAGTGTGGTTAGGTAAAGGAGAGTCTTGTCTTTTAAAATGCTGTAAAATAGTCATATGTTTGAAAAATTGAAGTTTTTGTATTTTTGAGGAATTTGTAATTTGCGCCACGCCTATCATTGGATATTGGAGCAGGTGTTCCGCTAGCGGAACGTCTAGATGTAAGAGGTTAATAAAATAACTTGGAACCTTTCCTATTTTGCAGAACTCAGGAGAGACATCAGTTGTATGTGTGATGTTTGATCTTTGACTTCTGTCTACAGCCGTATTTCTATTAACTTCTCTAGGGCCAGTGGGACGTTATTCAAATACCTTAGAAATGCTATTACTTCAATTTCTCAAACATATGACTATTTTACACCATTTTAAAGACAAGACTCTCGTTAATCTAACCACACTGTCCGATTTCAAAAAGGCTTTACAACGAAAGCAAAACATTAGATTATGTCAGCAGAGTACCCAGCCAGAAATAATCAGACACCCATTTTTCAAGCTAGCATATAATGTCACATAAACCCAAACCACAGCTAAATGCAGCACTAACCTTTGATGATCTTCATCAGATGACACACCTAGGACAGTATGTTATACAATACATGCATGTTTTGTTCAATCAAGTTCATATTTATATCAAAAACCAGCTTTTTACATTAGCATGTGACGTTCAGAACTAGCATACCGCAAACTTCCGGTGAATTTACTAAATTACTCACGATAAACGTTCACAAAAAACAACAATTATTTTAAGAATCATAGATACAGAACTCCTCTATGCACTCGCTATGTCCGATTTTAAAATAGCTCTTCGGTGAAAGCACATTTTGCAATATTCTGAGTACATAGCCCGGCATCACAGGGCTAGCTATTTAGACACCCACCAAGTTTAGCACTCACCAAAGTCAGATTTACTATAAGAAAAATGTTATTACCTTTGCTGTTCTTCGTCAGAATGCACTCCCAGGACTTCTACTTCAATAACAAATGTTGGTTTGGTTCAAAAGAATCCATAGTTATGTTCAAATATCCTCTGTTTTGTTCGTGCGTTCAAGACACTATCCGAAGTGTAAAGAAGGGTGACGCGCACGACGCGTTTCGTGACAAAAAAATTCTAAATATTCCATTACCGTACTTCGAAGCATGTCAACCGCTGTTTAAAATCAATTTTTATGCCATTTTTCTCGTTAAAAAACGATAATATTCCGACCGGGAAAGCGTGTTTACATTCAAAGAGAGAGAAAATAAAAACATGGGATCCCCTCGTGCACAAGCCTCAGTCTGATGGTCCTCTGATAAACTTTAGCGCCTTGGTAAGTGGTCTTTCAGCCAGCGGCTGGAATTACATCATTCAGCTTTTTCCCGGGTTCTGAGAGCCTATGGGAGCCGTAGGAAGTGTCACGTTACAGCAAAGATCCTAAATTTTCAATACACAGAGCCAAGAAGCCCAAGGAATGGTCAGAGAGGGTACTTCCTGTACAGAATCTTCTCAGGTTTTTGCCTGCCATATGAGTTCTGTTATACTCACAGACACCATTCAAACAGTTTTAGAAACTTTAGGGTGTTTTCTATCCAAAGCCAATAATTATATGCATATTCTAGTTTCTGGGCAGTAGTAATAACCAGATTAAATCGGGTACGTTTTTTATCCGGCCGTGTAAATACTGCCCCCTAGCCCTAACAGGTTAAAATTGTTATGATTTATAAGTGCACATTGAGTATTCCTTATTTGTTAAGTAAATAACGGAGCCCAGAAAAACGGAACCAACACCAGCTTCAAATGGTTTCAGATTTCACATCCTACGTCACACAGGGGGACAAAAATATAAATGCAACATGCAACAATTTCAAAGATTTTACTGAGTTACAGTTCATATAAAGAAATCAGTCAATTGAAATCAATTCATTAGGCCCCTAAGTGGCGCAGTGGTCTAAGGCAGTGCATCTCAGTGCTTGAGGCGGCGTCACTACAGACATCCTGGTTCGAATCCAGGCTGTACCACAACCAGCAGAGATTGGGAGTATAAAATGGTAGGAGGGACAAGTGGTTTCAGATTTCACATCCAATGTCACACAGGGGACTTTACATCTCAGAGGTTTTAAGGCAAAGAGGGATCAGCCACATCAACCATTGTAATACCTCAGAATCAAGGAGAGGACATTGACCCAGGGGATGACAAAGAGGAAATGTGACAATTGGATAATTCTCCAGTTGCAAATAAGCAATGATGACAATTTCACCTACAAAAGGCAATGGCTAGGGGTTGTTTCTGGACCAGCCCCATCTTTGACACCAAAAAACACTTTGTTTTGCAAATAAAATGTTATTTTACCAATGTCTGTCTCCTGTATTCAGTATCGTTACTATTCAGTGACAGTATATTATCCCCTGCCTTGTCTCATTCACCATCATTGTATCGTGGAGAGGCCTGTCAGCCTCAACACACACTGAATGGACCTGTTTCATTATCAGAAGTAACTTGCTGGCATGTTAATCAATCATTTACAATACATTATTAAGTTGATTGATTGTGGGACATGGTTTTTTACGTTTTAGTTTAATTTATTGTGTGGGTGTGCTCACATTCGTGCATGTGTGCGTGGGTGTGTGCGCATGTAGTTTGCTATGAGAAGAAAGGAGAAGGAGAAAGGAGAAGAAAGTAGCTACACTGTGATACCAAGTTTATTTACTGTAGCATCACACCCACACTTTGATGAATGCACACTGTCTTTAACATCATCCCTCTGGAACTCCCAGACAGCCTCTCTCTGAAGAAGACAACAAGCAAGAGACAGTCAGAGAGAGAGAGAGAGAGAGTAGAACAAGAATTGAGAGACAGTAAGAGAGAGAGGGAGTAAAACAGCAAGTGATAATGAGATGGCAGGTCAGAGACTGGAGAGGATAAGGTGAGAGGCTGGATGCTGAGGCACAGGTTGGATTCTCATCACAGAATAACGACACAGTCTCGGGTCAGTAACCATGGCAACGGCGTTGGTAGGTCTGGTAGTCTCCTTGGTAACTCTGATGTGGACTGTCACACCTACCGAGGGCAGAAGTGAGTAACAACTATTTTATTACAGGGATTAATGCAGTATAATCTAGTTTAATCTAACTAGCAATGTGCCAGAATCCCAGTACATTAGGTAGATAGTGTTTTATGATTATGAACAGTACTAGCTACAGTATTTTCTGATCACAAACACATTTTTAGCTTAGATCTCGAATAGGTCTTTCTTTCAGTAAATGTATGTAGCCATTGTCAAAATGCTACATAAATGACTGTATATGTGGATGTATTTTATTATCTTTGTTTGGTTGTGAACTTTTTATAGATTTGTAATCACATACAGTCAGTTCTTGACCAGGAGTTAGAAATGCGGCTTGGAGGAAAAACTGGTAAAAAAAAAGCTTACATAATAAGCTTCACAATTTAATTAGCAAACCTAAAATTTAGATCAGTCCAAAATCTGCTGTGTATGTGTAAGTTCGTGTGTGCTGGAGGTGAGCGAAAGCTTGGGAGAGAGGGGGGAGTGTGGCGGGGGTACCTGTCCAGACGATGGGGGGGGGACAGATCTCCAGGTGGAATCCAAGCAGCAGTGCAGCAGGCTACTGGAGTAGGTATCACACGCTTGGGAGAGAGGGGGGAGTGTGGCGGGGGTACCTGTCCAGACGATGGGGGGGGACAGATCTCCAGGTGGAATCCAAGCAGCAGTGCAGCAGGCTACTGGAGTAGGTATCACACGCTTGGGAGAGAGGGGGGAGTGTGGCGGGGGTACCTGTCCAGACGATGGGGGGGGACAGATCTCCAGGTGGAATCCAAGCAGCAGTGCAGCAGGCTACTGGAGTAGGTATCACACGCTTGGGAGGAGCTTTTTCGGGAGGCAGATTCCTTGTAGAAAATCTTCACTAGCTAGCAAGTCTCTGTCCACCATTTTTGTTTTCACATGCAAAAGGAGGTCGTTAGCTAGCTATATATCTCTTCAGTTTCGACGACTGGTCATTTACGACACCCAAAGTTGTCCTGTGGCTGCTGTATTTTGGAGATTGCGAGGAGGATATCTCCTGATGTGATCAAAGCAACAATATTGTTTCTTATTGAGGTAATTTACAATTGAAGTGTCCTGGCTGCATATCAGTTCAAAATAGAGATGAATCCAGGGGTACTGTATTGTAATGACCTCTGCACAGAGGGGGCTTCAAAGGCCCCTGCATTTGAGTGGAGGAAGCTGTGAAACTCTCCTGCCATTGTTGGGATTTGTCACCTCTCACATCACACCTCAGTGCTAATTGAAGTCGCAGCCGTATCTGTTCTGTCCTAGCAAGCTTGGTAGCCTTAACTTAGCATTAACTTAAAATATACAATTGTAATTTATTTTTGATCTCGAGGTGAAAATGTACCTTTTTCACTGTGGATATTTTAACGCTGTTAGATCTTGCACCAGGCAAATATATTTTTCCTATTTTAAGCAAGACCCCTCTTTTACGCTACTACTACTCTCTGTTCATCATATATGCATAGTCACTTTAACCATAACATTTGGATCGGTGAGTAGGCCTAATCAATAATGCCTGGTCTCCAAGGCAACACTGCACCAGTCTTTGAAAGCTGTCTGGTGCATTACATAGCCCAAATGACATTCAGAGGTAATTCTAGTGTGCGCATGCACGCTCATGCGTTCACCAGTATGTGTGTTGTGTGTGTGTGTGTGTGTGTGGGGGGGGGGGGGGTGTATCAGAGGCCATTGAGCCCCTACAGCATTCTGTGTTGTGATGACAAACTGAAAGGCTATCACAGGACTCAACACACTCACACTGACATTCCAACCAACACACTCACACACACACACGCTCACATCCAATCATCACATACGCTGCTGCTACTCCTGAGGCCAAGTAACCTTTCCCCTATACATATCTACCCCTACCACTGCAGTATCCCTGCACATTGTAAATATGGTATTGGAACTGATCCTGTATATAGCTTACTTACTTTCTCGTGTTCTCCTGATTTCTAGTGTGTTGTTGTTCTACTTTACTTAAGTTTATAGTACTATAGTGTATAGTGTCTATTGATATTGATTACTTTATTAGTGGGAAAACAGCTTGCAAGAAGGCATTTCAGTGTACTTGAAACTTGATATGTAGAAACAGTGCCAGGGAAATTAACTTCTCTAGGGTAGGGGGCAGTATTTTCACGGCCGGATGAAAAACATACCCAAATTAAATGGCCTACTACTCGGGCCCAGGAACTAGAATATGCATATTATTAGTAGATTTGGATAGAAACCACTCTGAAGGTTCTAAAACTGTTTGAATGATGTCTGTGAGTATAACAGAACCCATATGGCAGGCAAAAACCTGAGAAAAATCCAACCAGGAAGTGGGAAATCTGGTGCTTGTAGTCTTTTCAAGTCATTGCCAATCTAACACACAGTGACTTAGGGTTCATTTTGCACTTCCTAAGGCTTCCACTAGATGTCAACAGTCTTTAGAACCTAGTTTCAGGCTTTTGCAGTGAACAGAGAGCGAACAAGAAGGCCGGGAAGTTGGTGACTCAGAAAATGACATTGGCGCAAATACACGTGAGGAGGTAGCTGTGTTCCAAAACGTTTTTCAAGACATTGAAATCGTCCGGTTGGAATGTTATTAAAGTTTTATGTTAAAAAGGCCCTAAAGATTGATGCTATACAATGTTTGACATGTTTCAACGAACGTAAATATAACTTTTTTTAAACTTTTCGTCGGGAAATTTTGGGCGCACTTCCTACATTTGGAGTAGCTTACTGAACGCGCAAACAACAACGAGGTATTTGGACATAAATATGTCCCTGTCTTAGTCGAGAACAGGTCTATTTCTGTGGCTCTACGGGTTTCATGCCCTAATATGAAACCAAACTAAACTTAGCGCAAGGCAATAAGATAACGGTGGCTAAATGCCAGAGGGGATTAGTCATCAAGAGGAGTTACTATGATTGTGACATAAGGAGGAATAATGTGTAAAACGTGTGTGCCAAGACTGGAAAGGGAGTTGTATTCATGAACCAGCTCGGCTTTTGTTAAGCTGTAATAAAAGTCTATTGGAACTCACAAGCTCCGGTATTTGTGAAATATGATTGACCAAATATTTCCATGACAAGAACCATAGAAAAACATTTGCAGATTCCTCCTGCAACCTAAAAATGTACATTCCCAGAACAGGAAAAATGTTCACTTCCATTCTCAGAACATTTAGAAACGTTCAGTTTTAACGGTCAGGAAACGTATGGCATTGTTACCAGAACCAATGGGAAACCAAAAAAACGTACGTTCCCACAACTTCCAAGGAACCAAATGTGCTAGCTGGGCTAACAGCCATAGCAGCAATACTGTAGCAGTGCCTCAGAATCAAGACATGGTTGACCTAGAGGTGAAAATGGGCCTATTCAAAGTGGACATTCAAGTGCTTCTTATGCTAAGCAAGACTATTTGACCAAAACATTCCCCTCGTCTGTAGTTACCAGTTAAATAACATGTTACTACTGTATAGGTACTGTGATTCTATTATTTCTGTTGGTCCATTTAGTTATCTGTGAATGTTTGTTGTCCTTACGTTTTGATATTGAGAAGAAAAGTACTGCCATAATAGCACTGGATCATTCCACATTATACTGTGAACATTAAATACATTCACTTTACTAGTCTTTGTTTGCTTCTGCTTCATGTTGCCTGCTCAACCCCAAACCAAACCTCTGTTTTACACCTCATAACATTTGGATCAGTGAGTCAATAATAGTCAATAATGCCTGGTCTCCAAGGCAACACTGCACAAGTCTTTGAAAGCTGTCTGGTGCATTAGTCTGAATGACATTCAGTGGACATTATAGGGCATGTGTGTGTGTGTGTTCGCCTGTGTGTGTGTGCACGTTCGCCTGTGTGTGTGTGTGTTTACCTGTGTGTGTGTGTGTTTGTGGCCAGAGAACAGACTAAGAGGTCTGGACTTCGATAACAGGTCAGGTCATTCGTCCCATAAAACACTGGGTTGCTGGTTCAAACTCTGCTGTTCCCACTATGTCACTACAGATAAAATCCCAAACACACTGATCATCAGACCAGTCAATATTTATTTAGACGTCAATACAACAGACAGAAAAACAGATGGTAAAATAATGGTAAATGCAGGATATATGGACAATAGGTTTAAAAATGCAGATAGCGGTACATTAAAATGACAGAAATTAGTTACTAATTTAGTTTAAAAATATCCATTCCTTCTGATCCTGTGTGTGTGTGTGCTGATGTCACAGACAGATTGGCAGTGTGTGTTTGTCTCAGAGGGACAGGTTGACATCACTCTTCTGTTTGCCAGAGCTGAGGCTGTGTATCATGGCAATCATAGAAGAGTGTTTGTTCAGCTCGTCCTCTTTCTTCTGCAGTTTGGCCTCCACCTGGGCTTTCTGCAGCTCCAGAGAGGACGCCTGGAGAGGAGAGGACACAAGAGGAGAGGGGATAGAAGGAAAGGACAGGAGAGGGTGAAGGAGAGGAGCGTAGACAGGAGAGGACAGGAGAGAACAAGAGGAGAGGGAAGGAGAGGGGACAGGAGGAAAGGACAGGAGAGGGGACAGGAGAGGAGAGTAGACAGGAGGGGACACAGACTTAGCCAACTTCCTTACCAGAAACTACTTTGTATTAGAATCATTTAGATCTTCCCTTGTGGGTGTATGGAGTTGGTTATTAGCTCATCCAGTACTGTGTACAAGCTAGCTGGCGACACCCTCCCTCCTCCAATACTTTACCAGTGTGTTCTTACCCTGATGCTGGCGTCTTTTCTGGCCAGCTCAGTTTTGTTGAGTTCCTTCCTCAGAATATCCACCGTTTCCTCTAGTTCCTCCCTCTCTTTCTCTTTCGCTCTCCCCCTCTCCTCCTGACCCCGCAACTCACCACGCAGACCTGAGAGAAGAGGGACAGAGTTAGCGAGACAAAGGGAGAAAGAGAGACAGTAAAAGAGCGGGAGAGTAGGAGAGAGAAGGGGTTGGGAGTTAGAGGGAAGGAGAGTAAGAGAGTGGTAACTGGGTTATTGAGACAGCTCTTTCTGGTTTAGCTCAAACTGACCTGTGATGTCACTGTTTCTCTGCTGAAGCTCTGATTGAAAGGATTTCATTTGCTCCTCCCTCTCTTTCAGCTCACACAATGCCCTGAAAGAGAAAGAAAAAATAATTGTAAATAGTTGGTGAGGGAATGCTTTTATTGCTACTGTGTGTCTCTTACTTGTCGTGCTGTAGTCGTAGTGTGTCCTGGGTCTTCCTCAGTGTGTCCATCTGTTTAGTGAGGGAGATATGAGCCGCCTGCAGCTCCTTCAACAGACGCTCACTCTCATTAAACCTACACAGGAACAGGAATCGCATCATCAAATACCTGCATATGAAACCTCTTTGTAGAGAAGACCATAGAGCGCAGTGTGTGAGAGTGTAACCTGTTAAGCAGCTGGTTATAGGATCCTTTGAGAGACTGGTGCTCCTGAGAGTCAGCCTGCAGTCTAGCATTGTGTTGCAACAGCTCCTCGATGTCTCCCTTCGCCCTCTCTGCCTCCAGCACCTGGCTGCCCAACTCCGCCTAACAGACACACACCTGTTAGCATCTGCTAGCTAGTCTTTAGCAAAACAGTAATGCTAAACCTCTTAGCATGTGCTAACTCTTCTGTTACGAACCTGCAGCTCCTCTCTCCTCTGTTCTGCCTCCTTCAGCATAGATGCTAGCTTACGTGCCTACAGAGAGACCGAGACAAAGGCCATCTGTGTTAGAAGCCAAGGCCTCTCTGTGTGTGCGTCTGTGTGCGTGTGTGTGTGTGCGTGTGTGTGTGTGTGTGTGTGTGTGTGTGTTACCTCGGCCTCTGCCTGAGCTCGTTGACAGCGGTACTGAGTGATGAGGCGGTCAGCCTGAGAGAGAGCCAGAGCTTTGGCCTCTAACAGATCCTGTAACCTCCCCTCCTTAGACTGGAGAGAGAGGGAGAGAGAAGCAGTTACAATACTAACTCAATTAAATGTCTCATGGTGGTAACATCAAATGCAAAGAAATGGTGGAAAAGAGAGTTGACAGTTGACAGCACCACCGTGACCATCAGAGTTGACAGCACCACCGTGACCATCAGAGTTGACAGCACCACCGTGACCATCAGAGTTGACAGCACCACCGTGACCATCAGAGTTGACAGCACCACCGTGACCATCAGAGTTGACAGCACCACCGTGACCATCAGATTTGACAGCACCACCGTGACCATCAGAGTTGACAGCACCACCGTGACCATCAGAGTTGACAGCACCACCGTGACCATCAGAGTTGACAGCACCACCGTGACCATCAGAGTTGACAGCACCACCGTGACCATCAGAGTTGACAGCACCACCGTGACCATCAGAGTTGACAGCACCACCGTGACCATCAGAGTTGACAGCACCACCGTGACCATCAGAGTTGACAGCGTGATGGGAGGTGTGAGGAAGGTGCTGGTGGGGAGTGGGCGGGGGGCTCACCGCCAGAGAGGAGATCTTCTGTTCATAAACATCCATGATCTCTGACACACGCACATCCTTCATCTGATCCTGCAACTACAACAAATACACGTCACACACACACCATCTACAACACACGTCACACACACACCATCTACAACACACGTCACACACACACCATCTACAACACACAGCACACACACACCATCTACAACACACGTCAGAATACAGACACACACCATCTACAACACACGTCACACACACACACACACCATCTACAACACACGTCACACACACACACCATCTACAACACACGTCTCACACACACACACACCATCTACAACACACGTCTCACACACACACACACCATCTACAACACACGTCACACACACACACCATCTACAACACACGTCACACACACACACCATCTACAACACACGTCTCACACACACACCATCTACAACACACGTCAGAATACAGACACACACCATCTACAACACACGTCACACACACACACACCATCTACAACACACGTCACACACACACACACCATCTACAACACACGTCACACACACACACACCATCTACAACACACGTCACACACACTATCTACAACACACGTCACACACACACACACCATCTACAACACACGTCACACACACACACACCATCTACAACACACGTCACACACACACACACCATCTACAACACACGTCACACACACACACCATCTACAACACACGTCACACACACACACCATCTACAACACACGTCACACACACACACCATCTACAACACACGTCTCACACACACACCATCTACAACACACGTCTCACACACACACCATCTACAACACACGTCAGAATACAGACTCACACCATCTACAACACACGTCAGAATACAGACTCACACACACACACCTCCATGCCGTTCTGTAGTTTCTCTATGAGGCTGTGAATGCTGTGGGAGGGGCTGGAGGGAGAAGGCCCTGATAGGCTTTTCCCCATGGGGGCTGGGACATCCTGTTGCACAGCAACCCGTTTGACAGACAGCTCAGCCTCCCTCTGGCGATATGCATTGTTGGCAGCGATGCTCTCCCCTAGACTGAGACACAGACAGAGTCAGAATGAACACTGACTGACTGACTGACTGACTGACTAAATGTGTTCAATCACTCACACCAGCGAAGGGAAGTCTGGGAGAGGCGTGGCCTCCAACAGTAGGCGAAGCCCGGTCTGAACATGCTCTCTGTGACTGGACGTCAGCGCCAGAGAGAGGGGCGTGACCATCCTCTGGTCCTGTAGGGAGAGACATTTAACTATGGCAATCTTTAAGCTCGGCTCCACAGGTGTGTGTGTGTGTGTGTGTGTGTGTGTGTGTGTGTGTGTGTACCTGTAGTATTCTGTAGAAGCTGGTCTCCATGTCCTTCACCTGCTGTCTCAGTTTACTCATCAACTCCACAGCCTTCAACACAGCCTCACTACACACCTGACTGGAACACACACACACACACAACACACGCTGATGTTAACAACTATGTTCTGTGTGTGTGTATGTTCTGAGTGTGTGTGTGGTCACTGACCTGAGGCTACTGTCGTGGCCGGTGAGGGGGCAGGTGAGCGGGTCATTGTTATGGCAACAGGAGAGCAGTAGTTCCACCTGAGAGAGACAGAGCTGGGAGCTCATCTGACGACACACCACCCTACACACCGAGTCCTCACTACACAGCAGTGGAAGAGTTAAGGCTGATACACACGCACGCACGCACGCACGCGCACACGCACACACACACACACACACAGGTAAAGGATATCTAGCAGCAGGCTGGTGGTGTGTGTTGTGCGTATGCAGTGTGTTCTGAGCTGGCTGTCTGGTGCGGCTGGGTCCAGTCCCTGCAGTAGATCCAACACCACTGGAACCAACAACTCAACGAAGCCCAACACACACACAGACACGACCTGTGAACCCAACGCCTCCTGGAGAGAAAAACACCAGGACAAAGAGCCAATCAGTGCAAGTCACTTTATCTGCAGGAGTCATCACTGTGCTAGACTGAATTGGTGAAAGCGTTGTAGTGAAATCCAGGTTTCCACTTTTAGTTCTGTGTGTCCGTGTAGGGCTGCCGTACTTCCAGTAGTTCTGTCAGCAGCTGCAGGGCCTGTAGACAGCATAACTCCTCCCCCTCAGCCGGAGAGCTCAGCCATTGGATGAGAGCTAAGCCCGGCTGGGTTTTCTGCCCTGCGTCTAGGCCCGCCCCCTGTCTGCGGCTTGCAGCTCGGAGCCGTGGGGCGGCGGGACGGAACACGACCTCACACAGCAGAGACCTCAGGCCTGACACACCACACAGAGCCAGGAGCAGCTCCAACACCTTGGCAGCAGAGTCCGGGTCTTTAACATGTAGCAGACCCAACACCTGGGACACGCACGCTGAGAAGTGTTCATACCTACACAGAGAGGAGGGAGAGACATACGCAACATTACTTCTACTCTTCTATAAAACTGTGTGTGTGTGTGTGTGTGTGTGTGTGTGTGGGGGGGACCTAGTCAGGTAGTCAGCCATCTTGGGGTTCTTTAGCAGGTCCACCAGTAGGTCTACAGAGTACTTCCTGGTTAGGGTTCCGTCGCCGTTGACGATGATGTTAAAGATCAGCTGGAATGTCTGGTGGATGTTCTTAGCATGGAACAGCTGAAACACACACACACACACACACACACACACACACACACACACACACACACACACACACACACACACACACACACACACAGAGTTGTCACCACCAGAACTAAAGATAGACAAACACACAGACACCAAGGTTTTCTCTGTCTCATTGTGTGTGTGTGTGTGTGTGTGTGTGTGTGTGTGTGTGTGCATTGTGTGTGTGTGCATCTCTGTGCACGTGTCTCTGTGTGTGGGTGTGTCTCAGTGTGTGGGCGTGTCTGTGTGTGAGTGTGTGTCTCTGTGTGTGTGTCTCTGTGTGTTTGTCTCTGTGTGTGTGTCTCTGTGTGTGTGTCTCTGTGTGTTTGTCTCTGTGTGTGTGTCTCTGTGTGTGTGTCTCTGTGTGTGTGTCTCTGTGTTTGTCTCTGTGTGTTTGTCTCTGTGTGTGTGTCTCTGTGTGTGTGTCTCTGTGTGTGTGTCTCTGTGTGTGTGTCTCTGTGTGTTTGTCTCTGTGTGTTTGTCTCTGTGTGTGTGTCTCTGTGTGTGTGTCTCTGTGTGTGTGTCTCTGTGTGTGTGTCTCTGTGTGTGTGTCTCTGTGTGTGTGTCTCTGTGTGTGTGTCTCTGTGTGTGTGTCTCTGTGTGTGTGTCTCTGTGTGTGTGTCTCTGTGTGTGTGTCTCTGTGTGTGTGTCTCTGTGTTTGTGTCTCTGTGTGTGTGTCTCTGTGTGTGTGTCTCTGTGTTTGTCTCTGTGTTTGTCTCTGTGTGTGTCTCTGTGTTTGTCTCTGTGTGTGTGTCTCTGTGTGTGTGTCTCTGTGTGTGTGTCTCTGTGTGTGTGTCTCTGTGTGTGTGTCTCTGTGTGTGTCTCTGTGTTTGTGTCTCTGTGTTTGTGTCTCTGTGTGTGTGTCTCTGTGTGTGTGTCTCTGTGTGTGTGTCTCTGTGTGTGTGTCTCTGTGTTTGTCTCTGTGTTTGTCTCTGTGTTACCTTCTCCCCCACATCCTCATTGAGAGTGAGGCTGGCCAGTATGGAGAGAGCGAACACCACCACCGTCAAACTGTTGTGGGCCAGGAAGTTAATCAGGGTTCGGTAGAACACCTTCACATTGCTCTGTAGGAACACACACCCAGATGTTAACCAGCGCTCAGTAGAATGCCTTCCCATTACAACAAGCCGTTCCATCAAAGAGAACGAGGGAGAGGAAAGAGGGTGAGTAAGGGTTAAATGGAAAAGCTGGATAGACGGCGGTAGAGAGAGGGTGGTCCTCACCAGAGCTTTAATGTGAGTCTGGACTGACAGGTTGTAGCGAACCAGGTTAGCCATCAAGCCCAGGCACGGCATGGTGATGTCATCATTGTGCGACTGGCTGGAGGGGGGGTATACAAAGGGGACAAAATGAATACTTACATGTAAACATTCACCTCTGCTATACTGTGGAGTGGGAGAAGAGAGAGAGGAGAGGTATCTTACATGTTGCTCATCAGAAAGTCTATGAGCTCATGGATGTAGTTGGAACAGTGGAATATCCGTCCGTTATAGGTGAGTCTCTGTAGCACCTTTAAACACTGAGACACAGAGTTACTACAGCAGTTATAGGTGAGTCTCTGTAGCACCTTTAAACACTGAGACACAGAGTTACTACAGCAGTTATAGGTGAGTCTCTGTAGCACCTTTAAACACTGAGACACACAGAGTTACTACAGCAGTTATAGGTGAGTCTGTAGCACCTTTAAACACTGAGACACACAGAGTTACTACAGCAGTTATAGGTGAGTCTCTGTAGCACCTTTAAACACTGAGACACAGAGTTACTACAGCAGTTATAGGTGAGTCTCTGTAGCACCTTTAAACACTGAGACACAGAGTTACTACAGCAGTTATAGGTGAGTCTCTGTAGCACTTTTAAACACTGAGACACAGAGTTACTACAGCAGTTATAGGTGAGTCTCTGTAGCACCTTTAAACACTGAGACACAGAGTTACTACAGCAGTTATAGGTGAGTCTCTGTAGCACCTTTAAACACTGAGACACAGAGTTACTACAGCAGTTATAGGTGAGTCTCTGTAGCACCTTTAAACACTGAGACACAGAGTTACTACAGCAGTTATAGGTGAGTCTCTGTAGCACCTTTAAACACTGAGACACAGAGTTACTACAGCAGTTATAGGTGAGTCTCTGTAGCACCTTTAAACACTGAGACACACAGAGTTACTACAGCAGTTATAGGTGAGTCTGTAGCACCTTTAAACACTGAGACACACAGAGTTACTACAGCAGTTATAGGTGAGTCTCTGTAGCACCTTTAAACACTGAGACACAGAGTTACTACAGCAGTTATAGGTGAGTCTCTGTAGCACCTTTAAACACTGAGACACACAGAGTTACTACAGCAGTTATAGGTGAGTCTGTAGCACCTTTAAACACTGAGACACACAGAGTTACTACAGCAGTTATAGGTGAGTCTGTAGCACCTTTAAACACTGAGACACAGAGTTACCACAGCAGTTATAGGTGAGTCTGTAGCACCTTTAAACACTGAGACACAGAGTTACTACAGCAGTTATAGGTGAGTCTCTGTAGCACCTTTAAACACTGAGACACAGAGTTACTACAGCAGTTATAGGTGAGTCTCTGTAGCACCTTTAAACACTGAGACACAGAGTTACCACAGCAGTTATAGGTGAGTCTGTAGCACCTTTAAACACTGAGACACAGAGTTACTACAGCAGTTATAGGTGAGTCTGTAGCACCTTTAAACACTGAGACACAGAGTTACTACAGCAGTTATAGGTGAGTCTGTAGCACCTTTAAACACTGAGACACACAGAGTTACTACAGCAGTTATAGGTGAGTCTCTGTAGCACCTTTAAACACTGAGACACAGAGTTACTACAGCAGTTATAGGTGAGTCTGTAGCACCTTTAAACACTGAGACACAGAGTTACTACAGCAGTTATAGGTGAGTCTGTAGCACCTTTAAACACTGAGACACACAGAGTTACTACAGCAGTTATAGGTGAGTCTGTAGCACCTTTAAACACTGAGACACACAGAGTTACTACAGCAGTTATAGGTGAGTCTCTGTAGCACCTTTAAACACTGAGACACAGAGTTACTACAGCAGTTATAGGTGAGTCTCTGTAGCACCTTTAAACACTGAGACACAGAGTTACTACAGCAGTTATAGGTGAGTCTCTGTAGCACCTTTAAACACTGAGACACAGAGTTACTACAGCAGTTATAGGTGAGTCTCTGTAGCACCTTTAAACACTGAGACACAGAGTTACTACAGCAGTTATAGGTGAGTCTCTGTAGCACCTTTAAACACTGAGACACAGAGTTACTACAGCAGTTATAGGTGAGTCTCTGTAGCACCTTTAAACACTGAGACACAGAGTTACTACAGCAGTTATAGGTGAGTCTGTAGCACCTTTAAACACTGAGACACAGAGTTACCACAGCAGTTATAGGTGAGTCTGTAGCACCTTTAAACACTGAGACACAGAGTTACTACAGCAGTTATAGGTGAGTCTGTAGCACCTTTAAACACTGAGACACAGAGTTACTACAGCAGTTATAGGTGAGTCTCTGTAGCACCTTTAAACACTGAGACACAGAGTTACTACAGCAGTTATAGGTGAGTCTCTGTAGCACCTTTAAACACTGAGACACACAGAGTTACTACAGCAGTTATAGGTGAGTCTGTAGCACCTTTAAACACTGAGACACACAGAGTTACTACAGCAGTTATAGGTGAGTCTCTGTAGCACCTTTAAACACTGAGACACAGAGTTACTACAGCAGTTATAGGTGAGTCTCTGTAGCACCTTTAAACACTGAGACACACAGAGTTACTACAGCAGTTATAGGTGAGTCTGTAGCACCTTTAAACACTGAGACACAGAGTTACCACAGCAGTTATAGGTGAGTCTGTAGCACCTTTAAACACTGAGACACAGAGTTACTACAGCAGTTATAGGTGAGTCTCTGTAGCACCTTTAAACACTGAGACACAGAGTTACCACAGCAGTTATAGGTGAGTCTGTAGCACCTTTAAACACTGAGACACAGAGTTACTACAGCAGTTATAGGTGAGTCTGTAGCACCTTTAAACACTGAGACACAGAGTTACTACAGCAGTTATAGGTGAGTCTCTGTAGCACCTTTAAACACTGAGACACACAGAGTTACTACAGCAGTTATAGGTGAGTCTGTAGCACCTTTAAACACTGAGACACACAGAGTTACTACAGCAGTTATAGGTGAGTCTCTGTAGCACCTTTAAACACTGAGACACACAGAGTTACTACAGCAGTTATAGGTGAGTCTCTGTAGCACCTTTAAACACTGAGACACAGAGTTACTACAGCAGTTATAGGTGAGTCTCTGTAGCACCTTTAAACACTGAGACACACGAGTTACTACAGCAGTTATAGGTGAGTCTGTAGCACCTTTAAACACTGAGACACAGAGTTACTACAGCAGTTATAGGTGAGTCTCTGTAGCACCTTTAAACACTGAGACACACAGAGTTACTACAGCAGTTATAGGTGAGTCTCTGTAGCACCTTTAAACACTGAGACACACAGAGTTACTACAGCAGTTATAGGTGAGTCTCTGTAGCACCTTTAAACACTGAGACACCAGAGTTACTACAGCAGTTATAGGTGAGTCTGTAGCACCTTTAAACACTGAGACACAGAGTTACTACAGCAGTTATAGGTGAGTCTGTAGCACCTTTAAACACTGAGACACACAGAGTTACTACAGCAGTTATAGGTGAGTCTCTGTAGCACCTTTAAACACTGAGACACAGAGTTACTACAGCAGTTATAGGTGAGTCTCTGTAGCACCTTTAAACACTGAGACACACGAGTTACTACAGCAGTTATAGGTGAGTCTCTGTAGCACCTTTAAACACTGAGACACACAGAGTTACTACAGCAGTTATAGGTGAGTCTCGTAGCACCTTTAAACACTGAGACACACGAGTTACTACAGCAGTTATAGGTGAGTCTCGTAGCACCTTTAAACACTGAGACACAGAGTTACTACAGCAGTTATAGGTGAGTCTCTGTAGCACCTTTAAACACTGAGACACACAGAGTTACTACAGCAGTTATAGGTGAGTCTGTAGCACCTTTAAACACTGAGACACACGAGTTACTACAGCAGTTATAGGTGAGTCCTGTAGCACCTTTAAACACTGAGACACACGAGTTACTACAGCAGTTATAGGTGAGTCTCTGTAGCACCTTTAAACACTGAGACACACAGAGTTACTACAGCAGTTATAGGTGAGTCTCTGTAGCACCTTTAAACACTGAGACACAGAGTTACTACAGCAGTTATAGGTGAGTCTCTGTAGCACCTTTAAACACTGAGACACACGAGTTACTACAGCAGTTATAGGTGAGTCTCTGTAGCACCTTTAAACACTGAGACACACAGAGTTACTACAGCAGTTATAGGTGAGTCTCTGTAGCACCTTTAAACACTGAGACACAGAGTTACTACAGCAGTTATAGGTGAGTCTCTGTAGCACCTTTAAACACTGAGACACAGAGTTACTACAGCAGTTATAGGTGAGTCTCTGTAGCACCTTTAAACACTGAGACACACAGAGTTACTACAGCAGTTATAGGTGAGTCTCTGTAGCACCTTTAAACACTGAGACACAGAGTTACTACAGCAGTTATAGGTGAGTCTCTGTAGCACCTTTAAACACTGAGACACACAGAGTTACTACAGCAGTTATAGGTGAGTCTCGTAGCACCTTTAAACACTGAGACACACGAGTTACTACAGCAGTTATAGGTGAGTCTGTAGCACCTTTAAACACTGAGACACACAGAGTTACTACAGTAGTAGTTGAACATCACATCCTACAGCCATGTTTCCCACCGGAGCTGTGGCTTTGTGTAGCACTGTAATTCTCCAAGACCAGGGTTCATGAGCCCTGGTTAAGTCTCATCATGTCATTCTGGTGAGTAGCCGGAAGACCAGACGCTGCTTTTATAGAATTCTACGTCGGGGAGAAATGAGTGTTTGGAGCAGGAGAGTTCTCTCACAACCTCTACAAGCCAGAGTGCTGAATAAAATGTTACTTTACCAGTTGTCCGTGTGGTTGGTCCTTTTTCAGGTAGGAATGTGTGACAATATATCCACAGGAAAGTAGAAATGTGTAAATGTTTCAAAGTGCTGGTAGTGCGTTCAGATTTCTATCACGTGAAGCATGCGCACAAGATGAAAATACATGCACGTGACGCATGCATACTTGCCGAGCTCATGCACGTGTTTACATGGTTCTGCGCATGCTTCAGGAGATAGGAATCTGATCGCACTTCCAAACAAACATATGGCATTAATGTTAGACTGTGAACCAGAGGTATCCCAGTCTGATTGTCAGGCAATATGGAGAGTTCTGTCCTTACCTGTAGTACCAGGGGCTCCCTGGGGGTTGCGCTGTGGCAGTGGATGATGGAGGCCAGAGTGCTGGTCAGGTTATAACTGCTCTGAAGAACATCTCTGCTCTCATCATCACAGACTGGGGGAGAGAACATACACACCGACACAAGCTCAATTGGTTTAGTATTGTTTTTGTGTGAGAGAAACATTGTCGGCTGTTGACAAAAATGGTATGACTGAAATGTGTTGGGATTAGTCATTGACTGAGTGTGTGTGTGTACCTAGTTGGGCCAGTAGAGAGATGATGGTTCCAGTGAGTGTGGGGCTGGTGTTAGGGTCTCCTGCCAGCTCCACAAGTCCACAGACACACTCACTGGGCAGGACCTGGCCCGACGTCAGCAGACGAACACACCGCATTCCTGACAGCTCCTACACACACACACACACACACACACACACACACACACACACACACACACACACACACACACACACACACACACACACACACACACACACACACACACACACACACACAAAACCAGTAAGTATGTTTACATGCACACTAATAATTCGATAATAAACTGATTATGGCAAGACATGTAAACAGGTTAATTTGCGTTTTAACTGCGTATTTGAAGCAACTTGAAGCAGCAGCTTTGGCACAATCAATCAGAAATGGACAGCACATGGTGCTGAAAGTCGGTCAATTCCAGTAGGTATAATTCATTTAAACCGTCTTCATTTTAGTTTGACTTTACTAACAAGAGGGCTTTGTGTTGAAGCCTATTTCTTCCTATTTAAGAAATAAGAGGTAGGCCTACCTGTTCGACCCGACAAAAATGAGGCTATAGGCTGCTATATGCATAGATTTAACAGTCAATTCCTCCACCCACCATGCACTCTTTAAATAACCTACCTATGTGTCAGTGGAAGGGCTGTTAAAACCAAGACTTGAATTGAGGGGATATGCTATAGGCCTACCTTTCATTAAAAGAAATGGCAAAAAGCACAGGCCTACCCCTTGTAAGCTTAAGATTTGGTAGAAAACGAAAACGGATCCGATTACATAAAGTGGTCTATAACAGCGCTTTGGTCCGCAATACTTTATGCTTGAAACAAGCAGTAAAATACCCTGGAAAGACGTGACTGCGATGAATATAGGGATATCATTGTTTTGTTTCTTTGACATTCAGAGGCTGAGATGCAACTTTCTGTAGCCGAGGAGACAAAAATATATACTTAACTTCACAAGCAATCAGTTGATTAAGCTATTCACTTTCTGTACAATAGAAAATGTTTAAACCAAGACAGCTTTTAGGGAAACACTTGTGACCTTCTCTCGTTGAGTTAAGCAACAGAAGAAGAGCAGCCAGCAGTTAAAGCTTCCATTTGTCTGCGTCAGTAGGCCTACTCTGGCTGGGATGGAAAGGTAGGCCTAACTTTCGAAAGTACAATGCTCAGATTCCTAATGACGTCTCAGATTTTATTATTTGCAAACAGGGACAGTTTCGTTGCAAACAAGACACATTGATTTGGCATTGGAGAAATATGACAAGAACAACACATATCTATCTCCCTGGCCATTCTTAGACTGTAATTTTGGTCATTTAAAAAGGTATAAAAAAAGATTCTGCTAATATGTAAAATGACGTAGAGCTGCATGACATTTTTATAAAAGGCTATTTTATTCTGACCTGCAAATACGATGATAGATTCATGCAATGTTTTTACACTAAAGGAGATCATTCCAACCCCTAGTCTTGTCCAAACCCACAACCTTCTGGCCCGCAGACCTGTGCACTATCAACATTTCTACATTGCCATGTAATGCTTACAGGACAAAGAACAGTTTCTAAAACTGCATATCTAAGGCTCTGGTCTGTCCAAGAAGTGAGGGTAAACGGTGGACAAGTTCTCTGTTATCTACGTTATATTTAAATTATTATTTTGGGTATAGGGGAGGGTCACTTGTTTTTTTCAATCGTTCAGGGAGGGTTTAGGTAAAAAGTATTTTGCTGAAGGGAGGCCCATCCATTTTCATTTCAGTGGTCCAATTTTCTGTAACCCTTATTATAAACAACGTTCACTCCCACATCGTATTGTGTGTATGTAACAGTGCTCAGTGTCACGTTGATATATCTCACAAAGTAGGCACTGTGTGGACATGTTGAAACTGACCTCCACTTGTTTCTGCAGCTGGGCAGCGTTATGGGCCGTCCTGTTGTCTCTGTACTGGTGGATGGCCAGCAGGAGAGACTTCAGACACGTCGTTACGTCCATTCTGCAACACAACAGCCCTTTTGAGCTCAGTAGCAGTTCATCTGTATGACACTGTTTATCAGCTACAGGCGTTGTTTGGAGCGTTTGCTGGGAAGCTTAGTCAAACAGTATAGATCGCTACCTACAGTTCTAAAAACGCAATGGCTGAACTACAGCTGATACGGCTTTGGTTTGACAACTTGTTAGCAAAGGAAAACAGTTCATGCTAACTAGCTAGCTACCTAGGCTAACTATTGTTATGATCCCCGACTAATGTTTAGATGTGGCAAATTATATCAGCATTGATGATCATTATTCACGTAACTTTATGAAATATACATCAATAACATAAACACCAATTTGATTTTTTTTAAATAATAAAAAGCATACATTATTTCTGTCCTCTTCTGTCAAGCGTTGTCGTACGTCTTCTACTTCCTCCCGCTTTCCACTTCGAATAGCGGAACAGCCAATGAGATATTGAAGGAGAAGGGGGTAGCTGCATTCCAATATGGCGACCGGAGTATGGCTGTGTTGGTCGAAAGGGAAGTGGTGGGCGTGTGGAAATTAGTGGGTGTGTCGAAAGCGCTCTGCTATAGGTTAGACGGTTTTGATTGAGCGGTGTTTTTTGTCTTCCGTTTCTTACCACGCAACTACTGTACTATCATAAAGTCATATGGTTGACTGTAAGAATATGCAGTAATGATGGTAAGAAATACTCTGGTGGTTACTGGAAACTAAATAACTCATTGTTATTGCATGATGATTTAAAAAATGTGATTATGAATCTAATTTCTGTTTACTGGAGTTTAGCTACATCTAATGCAGAATATGGGAAATATTGGGAACTGCTGAAATTTAAAATCCGCTCAGCCTGTATTACTTATGGAAAACGGCTTGCTTTAAGAAGGAGATGTGAGGTAGCTGAACTCTCTAAGACAATTGCCGATATCACAGATATTGAGCATCTTGATCTTAATGAGAAAGCTAAATTGAATGATTTACAGAATCAACTAGATACATTGTATGAGGAAAAGGCTAGAGGAGCTTTCATAAGATCTAGAAAACAATGGCTTGAAAAAGGAGAAAAGAACAGTAGATACTTTTTTAATTTGGAGAAGAGGAGAGGGGAACTCAACACACTTCGGAAACTTAAAATTAATGGGGTTACCACTGAGGATAGAGAGTTGATATCAGAATTTACCACTACATTTTATGAGAATCTTTACTCCTTAGATAACAATTTGAGTGACTCTAAGGATCTCCTTGATTCTATAGAGAATGTTAATTCGATTAGTGAAGAACTCAATCAGTCTTGTTGCCAAGATTTATCCATTATGGACATCCAGTACGGGGTTGCTCAGTTAAAAAAGAACAAATCTCCAGGTTGTGATGGATTAACCTCTGAATTTTACAAAACCTTCTTTGAAGAAATAGCACCTTTTTTACTTGAAACCTTTAAGGAGGCTATAAAGAAGGGAGAACTACCTGCCTCTCTGAAGCAAGGGGTTATTACTCTTATACCTAAACCACACAAGGATCTCCTAAGTATTGATAATTGGCGTCCAATCACACTCCTAAATAACGACTACAAAATTATAGCCTTAATCTTTGCAAAAAGGTTAAAGTCTTGCTTAAATGATCTGATTGATGAATGTCAATCAGGGTTTATGAAAGGGCGCCATATATCTAATAATCTGAGGCTGATATTAGACTTGGTTGAGTATCGTGATCTATTAGATGACTTCCCTGTTATCCTATTTCTGGATTTTCAGAAAGCATTTGATACAGTAAGTCACAATTTTATCTTTGATTGTCTTAAGCATTTGAAATTTGGTCGTTTCTTTGTTGATGCTATTAGAACTCTGTATAATGGTGGCAATAGCTGTATCAAACTCTGTCATGGAACATCCTCAAGATTTAACATTTACAAAGGAATACGACAAGGTTGTCCAATTTCACCTTTTTTATTTTTGTTAGTTTCTCAAATGTTATGCTCATTAGTTCATAAAAGTCCATTTGAAGGCATTACATTCCAGTCCAGAGAGATCAAGATATCCCAACTGGCGGATGACACCTCACTTTTTTTGAAAAATGTATCTCAAGCTAGATTAGCATTGGATATCGTGAAGCAGTTCTCCAAAATCTCGGGCTTGACTTTAAATCTTTCCAAATGTGAGTTGTTTGTTGTGAAAGGAGCTGTCAAGCCAGCAGATTGTAACATCTCTGAAAAAGATACTGTAACCTACCTCGGTGTAAAGATCACCAAAAATCTTAAGGCTATGAATGATCTTAATTTGAACCCTGTAACTGAATCTGTCCAAAAAAAATTATCCTCATGGTTAGGGAGGGATTTAAGTCTTCAAGGAAGGGTGCTTTTATCCAAAGCTGAGGGGCTATCTCGTGCATCCTATCTTTTTTCATCTATTGACATTCCCAAATCCACTTGCTGTACCTTAGATAGGCTTTTGTACAACTTCATATGGAAAAACAAGCCACATAAGATAAAAAGAGATGTTATCACCAACAGGGTTTGTGATGGCGGTCTAAATGTCTTAGATTTCACTCTCTTCAATCAGATATCAAAGGTCAACTGGATTAAAAGGTACATAAAAAATCCTCATAGCTTCTGGAATATTATACCTCATTTTGTTTTTCAGAAGTTCGGCGGGCTTAATTTTTTACTACAATGTCCATATATTGTGGGTAAAATTCCTGTGAAACTGGCGGTTTTTCACAAACAGGCTTTAATGTGCTGGGCTTTGTTGTATAAACACAACTTTTCACCTCATAAATGTTTTATTTGGAACAATGGGTCAATATTACATAGAAATAAGATGTTATTTAACCATAAATGGTTCTCGAAAAACATTGTTCTTGTCAGCCAATTGGTTAATAACAGTGGGAATCTATTTACACGGAGAGAATTTATGGAAATATACAACTTTGAGGTTTCAAGCAAGGAATATGACACTGTTATTAAAGCTATACCTAGTGGGATAAAAACTTTACTTCAGAATAATGCATATTTTGGAATATCTCCGATTGTAAGCGATATTCAGGTGAATGGCATTGGTCTACTAGATACGAAATTCAACAATCGTTTAATAAGGGATATTTTCTACAGGAAGTCTATTCCCTCTGCGATATTTTGTTGGGCTTCATCGTTTGATGTAAACTGGCGCCGTGCTTGGCTCACTCCACACAGATTTATGGTGACCAATAAAGTAAAGGAGATCTCCTTTAAGATAATCCATAGATGCTATCCGTGTAATAGCTTGATTTCTAAATATATATTTGACGTTACCAGTGAATGCAGTTTTTGTGAACTAGAAACTGAATCTATTGAACACTTATTCTGTAATTGTTTATATAGTGAAGTGTTTTGGACTGATGTAAAACTATATCTTAGCCGCAAATTGCATACAACCATTGATATTACTAAGTTTGACATATTATTTTACTACACTGATTCCACAATTGAACGTGAGTATGTCATAAATCTCTTTATTTTATTAGGAAAATCTTTTATCCATAAATCAAAATTTATGAAGAAAAAGCCCCTTTTCTTAATTTTTTTATCTGATTTGGAACAGTACGTAGAATCTTTAAAACGTATACAAAACAATATGTCAAAAAAATGTATTCGATATATGTCTGTATTTGATTTGATATAATAGTTTTTTGTTTTTTTTTCTCTAATTTCTTTGGATTCCCTCTGGCTGTTATGTTATGTTATGTTTATGTTTTGCATGTTACTGTTATTTACAGCAAGTTAAATAAAGATTTGTGCAAACTTAAAAAAAAAAAATAAAAAAAAAAAAAAAACTGTACTTATTTGAGCTACCATACCGCGAGAGTTTGGAATTCGTTTTTAAGCCAGGGGATGAGTTTGAGTCGCATTTCACAGTTAGTTTTACACAAATAATTGTACATTTCAGTTATAAAACTGATGATTGATTATTTTTTATTAAAAGTATTCAGGATGGGTGTACTGTTGCTTCATGCGTTGTATGCATGTGCTTACTTTGATTGTCACCCTGATATTGGCTACTAGGTAGCTACTTCCCATGTGTTGCCAGCTGTTCTTGTCATGCAGGAGCTAAGGGCACTGTGTCGCCTTCCATGCCCTCTTCATTGAGTAGTAGGCTATGTATAAAGGTGACATCTAGATGGTTATTAATGTTAGTTATTTCTTGGGTAGGCTGCTATCCTTGAAAAACAATTGTGAGAGAAAAAAATAGCCACGTTAGCTACCTCCGGCAACACTATTGTGATGCCCAGTTGGAAGTCGCCATGCAGGCCTATACAAGTGTCTTGCTGCCCAATCAGCCAAGCAAAACGTTCTTGAGTGCCAACAAATGTGCCCAATTAGCTGATTTGCTTTTCATATAGCGAAGTTGCTTTCCATACACCCACTTCTTTCCACCACAAATGGATCAGCCAAAATGTAGGGGTGCACAGTGCATTCTTCTTCTTTGGCATCATGACATTCGCACATTTTGTCTGTGCATGTCGCCACGTACTGTGTGTGTGTAACAAACAGTATTGCTTCTGTTCCTCTCCTCGCCCCTACCTGGGGCGAGGAGAGGGACAAACCAGGGACACTCTGCACACGTCAACAACTGCCTCCCACGAAGCATCGTTACTAGAGGTCGACCGATTATGATTTTTCAATACCAATACCGATTATTGGAGGACCAAAAAAAATCGATACTGATTAATCGGCCGATTTTTATATATATATATATATATATATATATTTGTAATAATGACAATTACAACAATACTGAATGAACAATGAACACTTTTATTTTAACTTAATATAATACATAAATAAAATCAATTTAGTCACAAATAAATAATGAAACATGTTCAATTTGGTTTAAATAATGCAAAAACACAATGTTGGAGAAGAAAGTAAAAGTGCAATATGTGCCATGTAAAAAAGCTAAAGTTTAAGTTCCTTGCTCAGAACATAAGAACATATAAAATCTGGTGGTTCCTTTTAACATGAGTCTTAAATATTCCCAGTTAAGAAGTTTTAGGTTGCAGTTACTATGAGTCGACTATTTCTCTCTATACCATTTGTATTTCATATACCTTTGACTATTGGATGTTCTTATAGGCACTTTAGTATTGCCAGCCTAATCTCGGGAGATGATAGGCTTGAAGTCATAAACAGTGCTATGTTTCAAGCATTGCTAAGAGCTGCTGGCAAACGCAGTAAAGTGCTGTTTGAATGAACAAGCCTGCTGCTGCCTACCACCGCTCAGTCAGACTGCTTTATCAAATATCAAATCATAAACTTAATTATAATAAACACACAGAAAAACGAGCCTTTGGTCATTAATATGGTCAAATCCGGAAACTATCATTTCGAAAACAAAACGTTTATTCTTTCAGTGAAATACAGAACCGTTCCGTATTTTATCGAACGAGTGGCAACCCTAAGTCTAAATATTGCTGTTACATTGCACAACCTTCAATGTTATGTCATAATTATGTAAAATTCTGGCAAATTAATTATGGTCTTTGTTAGGAAGAAATGGTCTTCACACAGTTCGCAACGAGCCAGGTGGCCCAAACTGCTGTATATACCCTGACTCTGCTTGCACTGAACGCAAGAGAAGTGACACAATTTCCCTAGTTAATATTGCCTGCTAACATGCATTTATTTTAACTAAATATGCATGTTTAAAAAAATATACTTCTGTGTATTGATTTTAAGAAAGGCATTGATGTTCATGGTTAGGTACATTTGTGCAACAATTGGGCTTTTTTCGCGAATGTGCTTTTGTTAAATCATCACCCGTTTGGCGAAGTTGAAGTAGGCTGTGATTTGATGGTAAATTAACAGGCACCGCTTTGATTATATGCAATGCAGGACAAGCTATTTATCCTAGTAATATCATCAACCATGTGTAGTTAACTAGTGATTATGTGAAGATTGATTGTTTTTTATAAGATAAGTTTAATGCTAGCTAGCAACTTACCTTGGCTCCTTGCAGCCACAAGGTCCTTTTGATGCTGCACTCGCGTAACAGGTGGTCAGCCTGCCACGCAGTCTCCTCATGGCTTGCAATGTAATCGGCCATAATCGGCATAAAAAAAGGCTGATTACCGATTGTTATGAAAACTTGAAATCGGCCATAATTAATCGGCCATGCTGATTAATCGGTCAACCTCTAATCGTTACCTATCGCTCCAAAAATAGCCACGGCCCTTGCAGAGCAAGGGAAACAACTACTTCCAGGTCTCAGAGCGAGTGACATCACTGACTGAAACGCTATTAGCCCGCACCCCGCTAACTAGCTAGCCATTTCACACCGGTTACACTCACCCCCCTTTGACCTCCTCCTTTTCCGCAGCAACCAGTGATCTAGGTCACGGCACCAATGTAACAGTATTGCTTCCATCCCTCTCCTCGCCATTACCTGGGCTTGAACCAGGGAACCTCTGCACACATCAACAACTGCTTCCCACGAAGCATCGTTACCTATCACTCCACAAAAGCCGCAGCCCTTGCAGAGCAAAGGAAACAATTACTTCCAGGTCTCAGAGCGAGTGACGTCACCGATTGAAATGCTATTAGCACGCACCCCACTAGCTAGCCATTTCACACAGGTTAGATGTGTGCGGTAGTGTGTGGTCGATCACCCCCAACTAACCCTACAGCTATATACCACTTTTTCATAAAATAAAAATCACCACCCAGTCCACTACTTTGACCTGAACTGATCCTACACCAGGCCAATGGCCTGGGAGGATGGACTCTATCGTTCAACACATCGTGTAACTCTTTATCCCTATAACCTTCTACACTCAAGTACTTCTCTGCAGCTGCCACCACATCTATTTTCTGTGATTTACGTTTAATTTCTGGAGTACAGTTAATAATCATGGCAATGAATGGTAAGAAGCCAACCTTACTGAAGCACAAATACGTATCACTCTGTATTGGCCTAGGTCTACTACTCACCCTTGACCCATCATCCTATACTCTCTTCACTGCCTCAGCATATGTGACCTTCTGTTCTACTCTGACCCTGGCAGCTTCAACCTGTCTCTCTCGCATCGGGCATTTATGATCCCCAGCAACATGGGCCCCCCCCCCTACAATTGACACACACAGTTTGTTCCACCGATACTACACATTCCTTTGTCCTGTGACCTCCTGCACACTTCTCACATCTTGGAATCTCCATCCTACACACTGCTGCAACATGACCATAAGCTTGGCATCTGAAACACCTTAGTGGGTTCGGCACAAAAGCTCTCATGGGATAACTGACATATTCCAACATGACTGTATCTGGTAAACACTCTGCTTCAAAACTCAAAAGGACAGACAGTGTATTCTCAGTTTCACCACGCTCGCCACCATGTCTGCGTCGCACCAAACGGCGCGCCTCACAGACACAGGGAATCTTGCATTTCAGTTGCTCCACCTCAACACTTAAAGGAAAACTCCACCCAAAAACTATATTTTGGTATTGGTTTCATTAGTCCAGCCGTTAGGCCCAAAATATTTTGCTTGTCAGCAATCAAGTTTTCAAGACATGTAACTTTCAAAATATACAAATCATCACCGTATGATGAATTTTGCATCATATGATGCCGCGTTAAGTATCATAAGATGCTGTTAAGCACCATATGATGCAAAAATGCATCATACAGGGATGATTTCTGTATTTTGAAAGTTACATACAGTGAGGGAAAAAAGTATTTGATCCCCTGCTGATTTTGTACATTTGCCCACTGACAAAGAAATGATCAGTCTATAATTTTAATGGTAGGTTTATTTGAACAGTGAGAGACAGAACAACAACAAAGAAATCCAGAAAAACGCATGTCAAAAACTGTATAAATGGATTTGCATTTTAATGAGGGAAATAAGTATTTGACCCCCTCTCAATCAGAAAGATTTCTGGCTCCCAGGTGTCTTTTATACAGGTAACGAGCTGAGATTAGGAGCACACTCTTAAAGGGAGTGCTCCTAATCTCAGTTTGTTACCTATATAAAAGACACCTGTCCACAGAAGCAATCAATCAATCAGATTCCAAACTCTCCACCATGGCCAAGACCAAAGAGCGTGAATGGCATCACACTCCAGTACAGTAGGTGACGGTGCATGCACTTGTCAGTTGGTTGCGATCCGCCAATAACTACACTATCTAACAACAAACATGGAGAACTTTGATGAAAGACTATCAGAAGAAGTGCACAAATAAAAACCATATTTATGATACCCGGGGGCGCAACTTTCACTGAGGACGGGGGGGGGACATGTCCCCCCTCACATTCTGAAATTGCATTTTTGATACAAGGTTGGGTTTGCTTTAGGACCCAGCGGACACCTCCGAGCGGTCGGGTAGGCTGTTTGGAGTGTTTATAGGACTGAACAAAAACATTTTTGAAATGACTGAAATGAGGTTTGGCAACTCGAACCTTCAGCTCCCTCCACAGATTTTATATGGGATTAAGGTCTGGAGACTGGCTAGGCCACTCCAGGACCTTAATGTGCTTCTTCTTGAGCCACTCCTTTGTTGCCTTGGCCGTGTGTTTTGGGTCATTGTCATGCTGGAATACCCATCCACGACCCATTTTCAATGCCCTGGCTGAGGGAAGGAGGTTCTCACCCAAGATTTGACGGTACATGGCCCCGTCCATCGTCCCTTTGATGTGGTGAAGTTGTCCTGTCCCCTTAGCAGAAAAACACCCCCAAAGCATAATGTTTCCACCTCCATGTTTAACGGTGGGAATGGTGTTCTTGGGGTCATCGCCAAACACGGCGAGTTGAGTTGATGCCAAAGAGCTCCATTTTGGTCTCATCTGACCACAACACTTTCATCCAGTTGTCCTCTGAATCATTCAGATGTTCATTGGCAAACTTCAGACGGGCATGTATATGTGCTTTCTTGAGCAGGGGGACCTTGCGGGCGCTGCAGGATTTCAGTCCTTCACGGCATAGTGTGTTACCAATTGTTTTCTTGGTGACTATGGTCCCAGCTGCCTTGAGATCATTGACAAGATCCTCCCGTGTAGTTCTGGGCTGATTCCTCACCGTTCTCATGATCATTGCAACTCCACGAGGTGAGATCTTGCATGGAGCCCCAGGATGAGGGAGATTGACAGTTCTTTTGTGTTTCTTCCATTTGTGAATAATCGCACCAACTGTTGTCACCTCACCAAGCTGCTTGGCGATGGTCTTGTAGCCCATTCCAGCCTTGTGTAGGTCTACAATCTTGTACCTGACATCCTTTGGTCTTGGCCATGGTTTTTATTTGTGAACTTGGTTTTTATTTTTTATGTTTTTTTTTAATGTTTTTTGTTTGTGAACTTCTTCTGATAGTCTTTCATCAAAGTTCTCCATGTTTGTTGTCAGATAGTGTAGTTATTGGCGGATCGCAACCAACTGACAAGTGCATGCACCGTCACCTACTCTACTGGAGTGTGATGCCATTCACGACCAGTCTATACTCTTACTCTTAACTAACCCAGAATTTCAAACAAAATAAAACAATTCCCTACAAACCCATCACCTCCACCTAAAATACCACCCAATCCCCATTCCCATCCAACCTCTCTGACCCTGTCAAACAACCTCTCCCTTTCAATACATGTTCCACTGTTTCCTCTACCATACAGCATTACACATTCCAGTACCATGTTTTCGTATCAATTTCAAAGAGGAAATCAATCCTGTATGCCCTAATCTCATACTACACAACATAACGTCCTCCCTTCTGTTCCCATCACATACTACTATAACAATGTCTGCCCTTACTACTTTCATCCCATTGTCTCTGCCAGCAACCTAACCCCTTTTTCCTAACCCATGTTTTAATTTCCCCTCTACCTAACTGTACCTGGAGTTCTTCTCCCTAAATTCCCTTTCCCCTTCTTGTCTCACTCACTCAATTGCGTCTGACCGCTCTATCTACACACCTGTCCTGAGTCTGCACACAAGCTCCTACACAAGGGTCTACAGAAATACATACCTATAAAAACATATCTAACTGATGGAATACACAAGCTACATTCCTTGCCAAATGACAACAGTTTTAGCACAACTTCCAAATGGACTGGTTGATTGAAGTAGGGTTATATGTGTTCCAACAATGAGCTGCAGTTTTGGAATAATTGTGTCAAGTCTATTTTCCACTTGTGCTACTTTGCAAATGGCTAGTGCCATTTAGAATAGGTTAGCCTTTAACTCCCCTAAATATAGGCAGGTTCCACACTGAAAATATGCAAATTATAAAGACAAAGAGCGTACTTTTATCAGAATCATTAAGCCTAGGCCTATTCACCAAAAATATGTTGTGGCTGTAATTCATCACCATGCAGTGTTCAATGTGTAATTGTCCATTTAGAAAATTCCAAAGAACAAGCAAAATAAACTCAATCGAATATCTGTGTATTGAAAAGAAGGCAGATTTTGGTTTGTAACTGTTACGGCAGTCGTATAGAGGAGACCAAGGCGCAGCGTGTAGAGTGCTCATTGTTATATATTTTAATGAAAACGAACACTAGACAAAATAAAAAAATGACCGCCAACAGTTCCGTCAGGTTAGCAAACTAAACAAAAAGCAACTACCCACGAAAACTAAGGGAAAAACAGGCTGCCTAAGTGGCTTCCAATCAGAGACAACTAATGACAGCTGCCTCTGATTGGAAATCATACCCGGCCAAAACATAGAACACAAAACATAGAATGCCCACCCACCTATCACACCCTGACCTAACTAAACAGAGAAAACACAGCTGTCCTAGGTCAGAGCATGACAGTAACCCTGAAAACTCGCCATAATGAGCCGTTTCAAACAATCACTCTTTGAGAATAACTGTTCCATACGCGAGATGCACATCACTTTTAACTTTTTATGTATTTTGACTATAAAATAGGTGTGTCTTGACTGTGATGAGGGCTTGGAAAATAAGAGCATATAAATTAACCAAACAAGGCTATGCCTATGCACAGCCACATGCTTCTACAAGCAAGCGCCACTGCTGAGGTTACTGCCTTTTTCAAGATCATGTTCCACGATATAATATAACCAGTTGATATTACGGTTTCAATAAATCAATCCTAAATGGCTCTTGTTTTTTTTATTGACTGAATTAACACTGAGTATATACTGTTCAAAGGCACTTAAATCTTTTGTCTTGCCCATTCACACATACACAATCCATGTCTCACTTGTCTTAAAAATCCTTCTTTAACCTGTACCCCCCTCTTCATCTACACTGATTGAAGTGGATTTAACAAGTGATAACAATGAGGGTTCATATCTTTCATCTGGATTCACCCGGTGAGTCTATGTCATGGAAAGAGCAGGTGTCCTTAATGTTTTGTATACTCAGTGTATATGGAGCAATTTAGCAATAATGTTTTGTTATCTGTAATGGTTATGATAAATTAAGTATTGTTGCACACTGTTGGAATATAGGACTAGATCAAGTGACCAATAATCCAATGTTATTGGTCACATACGCCAAATACAACAAATGTAGACTTTACAGTGAAATGCTTATTTAGGAACCCATTCCCAACAATGCAGAGTTCAAAAGTAAGACAAATATTTGCTAAATAATAAATAAATGCACACATTTTTTGGGGGCCTTGTGGTCTAAACATATATATAATTTTTCATTAGAGTACTCAAAATGTTTCATCTCAATTACTTTGCACCCCTACTTTCAGACAAAGTCAGGCACCCAAGTGTGTGTGTGTCGCCATGTCGGAATACCTGTACTTGTGTTCGAGCTAAATAGTAGGCTGATTGGCTTTGTGAAAATATAAATGTGAAATGTTTATAATTAAGTAGGCCTATGCTTTAAATGCTAGGATGTCATACTCATTTCTACTTTTCATCTTGTAGAATTCACTGCAAACTATTGAAGGGAAGTTGGGCAGAATTGTAGAGTCAGTAAACCACAAGCAGCCTTTCGCCTTCTGTTTCTATTCTCAGTACAGCTGTATGTTCAGCCTGATAAGCACCAGGCATTCAAAAACCATTTACAGGAAAACATCTTTAAATGTCATGAACAGTCAAAATCATGTTATTGTAATGTCCGTTGTTGGAATGAGACCAAGGCGCGCGTGGGTTGGGTTCATCATATTTTAATATAAACAGTGAACCAACAAAAACCAAGACAGACCAGAACAGTTTCGCAGGCTTCTCACAGCAATGCAAAAACAACTTCCCACACAGACAGGTGGAAAAAGGGCTACCTAAGTATGGCTCCCAATCAGCGACAACGATGTACAGCTGTCCCTGATTGAGAGCCATACCAGGCCAAAACACACGAAATACAAAACATAGATAGGGAACATAGAATGCCCACCCCAACTCACGCCCTGACCAAACCAAACTAGAGACATAAAAAGGAACTCTAAGGTCAGGGCGTGACAGTTATCATGAAATTCGATGACATTTGAAGGAAAACAGATCAAAGTAGGAAAAATTACTTTTGCTTCTACATTGATAAAGTTTGATTATAAAGTTACTGGTCCCCTCCCCATGTCAAACACTTGGATTCATTATTAAATGGACAAGGTGACATCACCTTAACTCTCATTTTAATACGTACCGCCTTGTAACCGACATCAGAGAAGGTGTTTTACTGTAGGGTGTCAACAAATATAACAAAAAGTTTACACTATGCAACTATGGCAAAGATACTTATATGTTTCCCCTTTAATCTGTGTCTAGTGTTAGCTAGTTACTGGCTAGCTAGGTCTTTAGTCAGCATTGAACCAAAGGGGGGAAGGATCATTCAAAACTCTGACGCAGTTGTCAAGTCAACACATCTGTCAGTGCAGCTGTGAACCGCATCACAAGAGAAATGCAAATGGAGGATGTATAAATACAACTTTACATCGGATTGGCAATTATTACACATACTCATAGTCCTTTGATTCAGGTAAGGCTGGCTGAAAGTGAAACACACTATCTACGGCAGGGACCTTGCAGAGAGGTGTGAAAACCATAGTGTGTCAAAAACAAATAGCGATGGGTGTGAGTGAGCTTGTGTGTGTAACCCAGACTGAGTATCCCAGTCAAACGTGTGCATGCATGTGCTGTCACTCTGGGCATAGACGTCAATCTATTCCACATTGGTTCATTGAAATGACATGGAAACAACGTTGACTTAACCAGTGTGTGCCCAGTGGGGTTTGTGTGTACACAGCAAATTATGGAGAGTCATTACAGCAGAGTTACTATTATTTGATTCGAAAAGGGTAGCTTTAACTATTTTTGAAATTAAGTAACTGATTGTGACCACTAGAGTCAAAGGTAAAACAAAGAGTTAATTCGAATAGATAAGTATTTCTAGAGTAAATGTGATCCCGCCCACAAATTAGTAGTTTAAATTTAGATTTTGCCGCCATTTATATTTTCTTCCTCGTATTCGACTCAGGTTGACACTGACAGAAGTAGTCTTTGCATTCAGGTAAGTAATATGGTTTTGAAATTCATATTTGGCCTAAGTCAACCATTTAGACTGACGTATCCTTCTTATCATTTATCATTAGCTAGTTCCAAGCAAAATATTCATTATTACCTAGCAATCGATTGCTACAGCCTGTTTTTTTTTAACCAAGCCAGGCTTGGCGCCATTCTCAAAGCGTAGTTACCATTAGCTAGCTAGCTAATCATTTTAGCTCAGTTTGACAGAATGGACATACAAGGTAGGTACTTGAAGCGGCTAAATTCCTATTTATTTTTCACCACAGTTGAATAAACCAATAAGTATTTGGCAATTCGACACCAAATGTTTTGTAATGTTACTAACAAATAGCTAACGTTAGCTACAAGGGTAACAAGGGTCCCGTGTGGCTCAGTTGGTAGAGCATGGTGTTTGCAACGCCAGGGTTGTGGGTTCGATTCCCACGGGGGACCAGTACGGGAACAAAAAATGTATGAAATGAAATGTATGCATTCACTACTGTAAGTCGCTCTGGATAAGAGCGTCTGCTAAATGACTAAAATGTAAAGCTTAGCTAGCTACAGCAGTTAGCTAATGCTAGCTAGCTAATAGCTAACATTAGCTAGCATGGCCATTTATAGTAGCTAGCTAACATTAACGTTTGCAAACTAGAATCACAGATAGAACAATGAGGGTTAGTTATACAAATATTTGCTAGAATACTCCAACCAAATTCAGGGTATAGTCTAGTTAAGGTCAGTCATTCATTCTATACACCACCTTGGCCCATGTGAGTTGCTTCTTTGGCTAGATAAATGGCTGCTTAGCTAGATGGCTGGCTAGCTAGTAACGTTAGCTAGATGGCTACCAAAGCCACACGTCTAAGCTAGCTAAATAGAAAACCTAAACCTGCGTCCTGTCTGAGAATTCAGTCATGGATGTGTGCCTGCGTAGCTATGATGTCGTTAACGGTGTCAGCTGTCGTTACTTTTATTAGGCGTGTGTGCCTTGTACTAGCTATGGAATCTAGAATGCAGCGAAGCCAAGGAGAGAGCAGGGAATACACAGCACTTTTCAAGTTGTAACTCTGCTCTTATTTACATGCTCCTCCTCGGTCACTTGTAACTGTAGATGACATCAATCAGGCTTTGTGTATGTGAAGGTGACCGAGGAGTATTAAACGTTACACAGTCCCTGCAACTGTTAAACTTTTCTTACAGATTCTAACATGCACCAGTAACGAATTTGCTTCAGGTGGACAAAAGGTTTGTTTCTTTTTTGTCTGTCTTTATCTAGGCCCTCTATTACAATGCAGAAGATGGGAGTGGCTACTTGGAGTGGAGACTGAAGCACCTGCAAAAGGAGTCTGCAGAGGGAAGAATAAAGTCCCCTCGTAGATCACTAACAGGTGGGTCAGCTGGTTGGCAAACATAACTGTCTTTTATTTGTATGTGTATGGTTCATTCGGTTGAAGGGATTTTATGTATTCAGAATGCCATAGTGACAAAAACATAATCATGTGATGAATGAGCCGTAAATTATATGGGCTGTTTCTATAGAGCGTGTGTGTGCATCTGTAGAGAAAAATAAACATTGTTATGTCAGGCGTGAATGCCATTACTCCTTACTACCCCAAACCATTATGAATAAAACAACTCTACCAGCACTGGGTAATGTGACAGACCCAGCCTTCAGAGAGGGGGAAAACCTCACTGTTGGTGGTGGGTCAGTTTAGATCATGGAGAGAGGGGGAAGGATTCACACACTGAGTCACAGACACAGGCCTAGTACCCAATTCCCCTCTCTGACGTGTCATTGATGTACATTTCCACTTCAACAAACAGACAAACACTATTCTCTCTGACAACCTCAGTACCCCTGACACACAGAACGGAAAACAACCCATTGCATCATGACCACTAAGCACAGCCTGATCTGATGGCACCACACCCAGACTCTCACAGGCTAATAGATGATGTCACAGGCCAGGGGTCAGGGTTCAGAGTGTGCTGCTGAATCAGGAGGGCAGGATCTCAATGTAATCTGAAGCATCCACATCTAGACGTGAGAGAGAGTGAGAGGACACAAGTGAGAAGGTTATAAAGGATAGTGAACTGTCTGGACGGTATGTCTGAGCAGCTCTGATGAAGGTCTCGGAACACTGAGAGATGGAACGAAACAAACAAATGGACAGACAAACTGTGTGTGTGTCGAGGTGTGTGTGTCGAGGTGTGTGTGTCGAGGTGTGTTACCTACTCTCATAATCAGGCACCTCTTCGATGATATTGGGGTCAGGGAGTTGAAGCAGAGTCTTTCTCTTGACTAAGTGGCACAGGTGCTGGACCAATCCCTGCCCTCGACGCTTATAATGGTGGACCAGCTCCTCTATTGTCTTGAAGAACTTCTCCTCTACACCAGGTGTTGTCTACACACACACACAAACACAGACCATCAGAAACACACACACACAGACCATCAGAAACACACACACACAAACACAGACCATCAGAAACACACACACAGAAAATCAGAAACACACACACACACACACAGACCATCAGAAACACACACACAGACCATCAGAAACACACACACACACACACAAACACAGACCATCAGAAACACACACACAGACCATCAGAAACAAATCAATTGTATTTGTCACATGCACTGAATACAACAGGTGTAGACCTTCTCGTGAAATGCTTACTTACAAGCCCTTAACCAACAGTAAGTAACAAATAGACACACAGGGTGTACCTGCAGGGTGTAGTTTCCAGTGTTGTTCTGGAGAATCCTGTAGGTATACACCACCTTCTGTCTACTGCAGAAACACAACACACAGAAGAAGAGGACAGAGAGGAAACGGAATAACTTCTAATTCACTTTTATTTCCTGAGAGGGAACTTCATGTGTGGTGATGGGGTGAAACACATAAGCATAGCCATGGGAAGTCGGGGTGTTGAGGGTGCTTGATAAATCACAAAATAATAATTAATATATATATATATATATTTATACATTTCGTTTTTCCCCCACCAAATTAGTGCACTAGCCCTGTATTATTCCTGTATGAGTCATCAGCAGAGCAGGGAGAATTCTCCCCCACCACCCCCACTTCTTGACTTGGGCAGGAGCTCACTGGAGCTGGGTACCAGCACCTCAAATGTTCTACTGCTTGAGCTCTTGTTCCTCTTATAGAATATTAGCTCAACAGTATTGTTGAGCTCCTGCACCTAAAGATAAACAGTACCGCCATCCAACATGAGTACTGGAATCTATTTCAGTCCAAGTCAAGCACTGGTTCTGACTAGTGTTCCCTAAAGCACCAAACCACCCCACAATATTAAAAGCTAGGATGAATTCTATAAAGCATTTATAAAATCCTTGGAGGATGGATTGGTGTACATTCAACTTCCTACATTTCCCAAAAAAAGAACAGAGTGTGGTACTCACTAGACACACAGACACATGGCTGCTTGAATGGTTTCACTGTCTCTGATGAGGTAGGCTCCGTTCTTCCCGTTCTTCCCAAGCCGATCCTCACACTCCAATTTACTGATTGCCCCGTGGTACACCGCTAGAGCCGACGCCATGGTAACTACCCCACCGTGGGGGGGGGGGGGGGGGGGGGGGTCAACAGGAGGTCAACACCCTGCTTCTTCACTCCTCTCTTCTTGTTGTAGGATGCGTCTTCTCGTCCTTTCTTCTCTTTCTCTCCTCTCCGCCTGTCCTCTCCTCTCCCTCTGTTCTCTCTCTCTCTCCTCTTTCCCACCTGTCCTTTCCTCTCCCTGTGTTCTCTCTCTCCTCACCTCAGAGAGAGGCTAGCATTGGTAAAGTTACCCTCTGATAGATGATCCCTGTGATCAATCAACCAATCCCTCCATTATCTGCATTGAGAGCAGAGACCGACACATAGACAGAGAGCCCACTGCAGCAGTGAGGTGAGCAGACATACAGGCAGAATGTAATTATCTTCAAAGGTTGAATATCTCAAAGACACCTCTCTGGCCACAAGAGTACAGGAAATGTGTGTGTGTGTGTGTGATAGACAGAGGGGGAGAGGGAGAGCGAGAGATTGGTGGGTCCTAAACGGATTAGCTATTGAGAGAAAGACAGTGACAAACTTCAACTCTTCATGTAAAGTGCCATCAGAAAGTATTCACACCCCTTGACTTCTTCCACACGTTGTTGTGTTACAGCCTGAGTTTAAAATGGATTCAATGTAGATGTTTTGTCACATGCCTACACACAATACCAATTCATGTCAAAGGGGAATTATGTTTTTCAAAATGTTTACAAATTAATAATAAATGAAAAGCAGAAATGTCTTGAGTTAAAGCGTGTGTGTGCATCTGTAGAGAAAAATAAACATTGTTATGTCAGGTGTGAATGCCATTACTCCTTACTACCCCAAACCATTATGAATAAAACACTATTCTCTCTGACAACCTCAGTACCCCTGGCACACAGAACAGATAACAACCCATTGCATCATGATCACTAAGCACATCCTGATCTGATGGCACCACACCCAGACTCTGACAGGCTTATAAATGATGTCACAGGCCAGGGGTCAGGGTTCAGAGTGTGCTGCTGAATCATGTCACTACAGTCCCTGGTTTGAATCCAGGCTGTATCGCATCCGGCCGTGATTGGGAGTCCCATAGGGCAGCACACAATTGTCCCAGCGTCGTCCAGGTTTGGCCTGGGTAGGCCGTCATTGTAAATGAAAATTTGTTCTTAACTGACTTGCCTAGTTAAATCCAATTTAAAAAAAAAAGTAAAACATGCAGGTTGAAGTTTCCAGGTCTGGGGTGAGGAGAGAGAGAACACAGGGAGAGGAGAGGACAGGCGGAGAGAAAGAGAAGAAAGGATGAGAAGAAGCATCCTACAACAAGAAGAGACGAGTGAGGAAGCAGGGGAGAGTAGCAAAATAAGAGGTGAGGTCTAACTAAGAAGAGTGGGAGGACCAGGCCTCTGAGTGGACTAATACAAGAAGAGAGGTAAGGAGGCAGGGTGTTGCCCCCCTTTTGCCCCCCTCCGCCAACATGGATGCCAAAACGGCTCTCTGTCCTTGTACTCTTGGATTTAAGTGCTGCACTGTTGCATTCGACACTGTTGACCATGATGTCCTTCTGGAAAGACTGGAGAGGTGGGATGGCCTCTCCAGTCCAGTTCTAAATTGGTTTAGAACCTATTAAACTAAGTTAGTCGTGAGTTTGTCACCCTTGGTGAACATCTCAGAGAAAATACATATCACGTGACGTTCCACAAGGTCCACACATAACAAAATATGGAAAAGGGGAAGGGGTCTGAATACTTTCCGAATGCACTGTACATTATACATGTATAAGTATGCGTGCCCTACCGCATGGCACATTAGGAGGTAACCAGGAAATGGGCACACACCCCTCCTAGGGTTGGACAGCTTATGATTAGTTACTTTTGATGCCTTTGAAGCTCCTGCCCTGTACTCTGCCTGTCAATGACATGTATTTAAATCCATACTCTACATTTAGTCAGTGACTAGTGTCAGTGCTGGGTATAGGCAGGGCTGGTTAGTGTGACCACATCTCTGATGCTATTAATATCCTTGCAGATGTAGCGCTCCAGAGGGAGAGGCTCCCATCAGAACACAGCTGCCCCACAGAGAGCACTCCTGCCTTGGCTGGCCTGGCCAGCTAAGCCCCCTGGTCCTCACGTGTTTGGGAGAGTAGGGTCTGATGGTATTGAGTACATAGTGGCAGAGAATAGGATGGAGAAGACCGAGTGTAGAGGGGGAAGCAGAGGAGAGAGGGATGGAGGAAATAGAGAGTAAAGGAGATGCAAGAGAGAGAAAGACTGGGGCGCTTTTATACAATTTGTCTAATTCTAATATTTGTTTAACTAATTGACCAAACAGATCAGCTCTGAAAAAGATTGGATATGAAAAGATCTGATGTGATTGGTCAAAAGAGGTGTGTAGGTCAGTGAGGTGTGTAGGTCAGTGAGGTGTGTAGGTCAGTGAGGTGTGTTGATCAGTGAGGTGTGTAGGTCAGTGAGGTGTGTTGATCAGTGAGGTGTGTAAGACAGTGGTGTGTAGGTCAGTGGTGTGTTGGTCAGTGAGGTGTGTAAGACAGTGGTGTGTAGGTCAGTGAGGTGTGTAGGTCAGTGGTGTGTTGGTCAGTGAAGTGTGTAGGTCAGTGAGGTGTAGGTCATTGAGGTGTGTAGGTCAGTGGTGTGTTGGTAGGTGAAGTGTGTAGGTCAGTGAGGTGTAGGTCATTGAGGTGTGTAAGTCAGTGGTGTGTAAGTCAGTGAAGTGTAGGTCAGTGAGGTGTGTAGGTCTGTGGTGTGTTGGTCAGTGAAGTGTGTAGGTCAGTGAGGTGTAGGTCATTGAGGTGTGTAAGTCAGTGGTGTGTAAGTCAGTGAAGTGTAGGTCAGTGAGGTGTGTAGGTCTGTGGTGTGTTCAGCGTAGGTCAGTCAGGTGTGTAGGTCAGTGAGGTGTGTAGCTCTGTGGTGTGTTCAGCGTAGGTCAGTCAGGTGTGTAGGTCAGTGAGGTGTGTAGGTCTGTGGTGTGTTCAGTGTTGGCAGTGTGTGTTTCACTAGGTAACCCAGAGACCAACCCACCTAGTCACTTCAACAACTACAACCTCTCTCTCTCTCTTTCTGTTCGTCACTGTCAGTGAGCTCTTGTCTGCTCTCTCTCTCCCCCTCCCTCCTTCCTCTCTCTCTCTCCCCCTCCCTCCCTCAACTTCTGTTTTACTAAGAGCTCCCAGTCTTTCCTCTCTCAGACAAGGCTCCCTCTAGTATTGTCCGGTCTTCTCTACCTCTTTCTTTCCCTCTTTCTTTTGGTTGTAGGATGTTACTCTGGCGACTCTTTGGTTTGATGGGCTTCCTAACACTTTGCAAAGGTAAGACTCCTTTTTCTGTGACCTTAGTGGTGTGTGTGTGTTGAGCTAGTTGTGTGAGGTCTCCTCTCTATCCCCCTAACCCAGGTCTAACCCAGGTCTAACCCAGGTCTAACCCAGGTCTAACCCAGGTCTATAACCCAGGTCTATAACCCAGGTCTAACCCAGGTCTAACCCAGGTCTAACCCAGGTCTAACCCAGGTCTAACCCAGGTCTATAACCCAGGTCTATAACCCAGGTCTAACCCAGGTCTAACCCAGGTCTAACCCAGGACACATGCTTAGAAAAAAGGGTTCCAAAATGGTTCTTCAGCTGTCCCCATAGGATAACCCTTTTTGGTTTCAGGTGGAACCCCTTTTTGGTTCCATGTAGATCTCTTTTGGGTTCAATGTAGAACCCTCTCTGGAAAGGCTTCTACATGAAACTCAAAAAGGGTTCTACTTGGAATCAAAAGGGGTTCTTCAAAGGGTTCTCCTATGGGGACAGCCAAAGAACCCTTTTTGGTTCTAGATAGCACCTTTTTTCTAAGAGTGCAGTTTACAGAGAGAGATAGAGAAAGAGTGACATTTGTTGTTTTCTGTCTCATATCTGTTAGCAGACATGTCTCTAAACTCCCTCCAGAACAGACATGTCTCTACACTCCCTCCAGAACAGACATGTCTCTAAACTCCCTCCAGAACAGACATGTCTCTAAACTCCCTCCAGAACAGACATGTCTCTAAACTCCCTCCAGAACAGACATGTCTCTAAACTCCCTCCAGAACAGACATGTCTCTAAACTCCCTCCAGAACAGACATGTCTCTAAACTCCCTCCAGAACAGACATGTCTCTAAACTCCCTCCAGAACAGACATGTCTCTAAACTCCCACCAGAACAGACATGTCTCTAAACTCCCTTCAGAACAGACATATCTCTAAACTCCCTCCAGAACAGACATGTCTCTACACTCCCTCCAGAACAGACATGTCTCTAAACTCCCTCCAGAACAGACATGTCTCTAAACTCCCTCCAGAACAGACATGTCTCTAAACTCCCTCCAGAACAGACATGTCTCTAAACTCCCTTCAGAACAGACATATCTCTAAACTCCCTCCAGAACAGACATGTCTCTAAACTCCCTCCAGAACAGACATGTCTCTAAACTCCCTCCAGAACAGACATGTCTCTAAACTCCCTCCAGAACAGACATGTCTCTAAACTCCCTCCAGAACAGACATATCTCTACACTCCCTCCAGAACAGACATGTCTCTACACTTCCTCCAGAACAGACATGTCTCTAAACTCCCTCCAGAACAGACATGTCTCTACACTCCCTCCAGAACAGACATGTCTCTAAACTCCCACCAGAACAGACATGTCTCTAAACTCCCTCCAGAACAGACATGTCTCTAAACTCCCTCCAGAACAGACATGTCTCTACACTCCCTCCAGAACAGACATGTCTCTAAACTCCCTCCAGAACAGACATGTCTCTAAACTTCCTCCAGAACAGACATGTCTCTAAACTCCCTCCAGAACAGACATGTCTCTACACTCCCTCCAGAACAGACATGTCTCTAAACTCCCTCCAGAACAGACATGTCTCTAAACTTCCTCCAGAACAGACATGTCTCTAAACTCCCTCCAGAACAGACATGTCTCTAAACTCCCTCCAGAACAGACGTCTCTAAACTCCCTCCAGAACAGACATATCTCTACACTCCCTCCAGAACAGACATGTCTCTAAACTCCCTCCAGAACAGACATGTCTCTAAACTCCCTCCAGAACAGACATATCTCTACACTCCCTCCAGAACAGACATGTCTCTAAACTCCCTCCAGAACAGACATGTCTCTACACTCCCTCCAGAACAGACATGTCTCTACACTCCCTCCAGAACAGACGTCTCTAAACTCCCTCCAGAACAGACATGTCTCTAAACTCCCTCCAAAACAGACATGTCTCTAAACTCCCTCCAGAACAGACATGTCTCTAAACTCCCTCCAGAACAGACATGTCTCTAAACTCCCTCCAGAACAGACATGTCTCTACACTCCCTCCAGAACAGACATGTCTCTAAACTCCCTCCAGAACAGACATGTCTCTAAACTCCCTCCAGAACAGACATGTCTCTACACTCCCTCCAGAACAGACATGTCTCTAAACTCCCTCCAGAACAGACATGTCTCTAAACTCCCTCCAGAACAGACATGTCTCTAAACTCCCTCCAGAACAGACATGTCTCTAAACTCCCTCCAGAACAGACATGTCTCTACACTCCCTCCAGAACAGACATGTCTCTACACTCCCTCCAGAACAGACATGTCTCTACACTCCCTCCAGAACAGACATGTCTCTACACTCCCTCCAGAACAGACATGTCTCTAAACTCCCTCCAGAACAGACATGTCTCTACACTCCCTCCAGAACAGACATGTCTCTACACTCCCTCCAGAACAGACATGTCTCTAAACTCCCTCCAGAACAGACATGTCTCTACACTCCCTCCAGAACAGACATGTCTCTAAACTCCCTCCAGAACAGACATGTCTCTACACTCCCTCCAGAACAGACATGTCTCTACACTCCCTCCAGAACAGACATATCTCTAAACTCCCTCCAGAACAGACATGTCTCTAAACTCCCTCCAGAACAGACATGTCTCTACACTCCCTCCAGAACAGACATGTCTCTAAACTCCCTCCAGAACAGACATGTCTCTAAACTCCCTCCAGAACAGACATGTCTCTAAACTCCCTCCAGAACAGACATGTCTCTACACTCCCTCCAGAACAGACATGTCTCTAAACTCCCTCCAGAACAGACATGTCTCTAAACTCCCTCCAGAACAGACATGTCTCTAAACTCCCTCCAGAACAGACATGTCTCTAAACTCCCTCCAGAACAGACATGTCTCTAAACTCCCTCCAGAACAGACATGTCTCTAAACTCCCTCCAGAACAGACATGTCTCTAAACTCCCTCCAGAACAGACATGTCTCTACACTCCCTCCAGAACAGACATGTCTCTAAACTCCCACCAGAACAGACATGTCTCTAAACTCCCTCCAGAACAGACATGTCTCTAAACTCCCTCCAGAACAGACATGTCTCTACACTCCCTCCAGAACAGACATGTCTCTAAACTCCCTCCAGAACAGACATGTCTCTAAACTTCCTCCAGAACAGACATGTCTCTAAACTCCCTCCAGAACAGACATGTCTCTACACTCCCTCCAGAACAGACATGTCTCTAAACTCCCTCCAGAACAGACATGTCTCTAAACTTCCTCCAGAACAGACATGTCTCTAAACTCCCTCCAGAACAGACATGTCTCTAAACTCCCTCCAGAACAGACGTCTCTAAACTCCCTCCAGAACAGACATATCTCTACACTCCCTCCAGAACAGACATGTCTCTAAACTCCCTCCAGAACAGACATGTCTCTACACTCCCTCCAGAACAGACATGTCTCTACACTCCCTCCAGAACAGACATGTCTCTAAACTCCCTCCAGAACAGACATATCTCTACACTCCCTCCAGAACAGACATGTCTCTAAACTCCCTCCAGAACAGACATGTCTCTACACTCCCTCCAGAACAGACATGTCTCTACACTCCCTCCAGAACAGACGTCTCTAAACTCCCTCCAGAACAGACATGTCTCTAAACTCCCTCCAAAACAGACATGTCTCTAAACTCCCTCCAGAACAGACATGTCTCTAAACTCCCTCCAGAACAGACATGTCTCTAAACTCCCTCCAGAACAGACATGTCTCTACACTCCCTCCAGAACAGACATGTCTCTAAACTCCCTCCAGAACAGACATGTCTCTAAACTCCCTCCAGAACAGACATGTCTCTACACTCCCTCCAGAACAGACATGTCTCTAAACTCCCTCCAGAACAGACATGTCTCTAAACTCCCTCCAGAACAGACATGTCTCTAAACTCCCTCCAGAACAGACATGTCTCTAAACTCCCTCCAGAACAGACATGTCTCTACACTCCCTCCAGAACAGACATGTCTCTACACTCCCTCCAGAACAGACATGTCTCTACACTCCCTCCAGAACAGACATGTCTCTACACTCCCTCCAGAACAGACATGTCTCTAAACTCCCTCCAGAACAGACATGTCTCTACACTCCCTCCAGAACAGACATGTCTCTACACTCCCTCCAGAACAGACATGTCTCTAAACTCCCTCCAGAACAGACATGTCTCTACACTCCCTCCAGAACAGACATGTCTCTAAACTCCCTCCAGAACAGACATGTCTCTACACTCCCTCCAGAACAGACATGTCTCTACACTCCCTCCAGAACAGACATATCTCTAAACTCCCTCCAGAACAGACATGTCTCTAAACTCCCTCCAGAACAGACATGTCTCTAAACTCCCTCCAGAACAGACATGTCTCTACACTCCCTCCAGAACAGACATGTCTCTACACTCCCTCCAGAACAGACATGTCTCTACACTCCCTCCAGAACAGACATGTCTCTACACTCCCTCCAGAACAGACATGTCTCTAAACTCCCTCCAGAACAGACATGTCTCTAAACTCCCTCCAGAACAGACATGTCTCTAAACTCCCTCCAGAACAGACATGTCTCTAAACTCCCTCCAGAACAGACATGTCTCTAAACTCCCTCCAGAACAGACATGTCTCTACACTCCCTCCAGAACAGACATGTCTCTACACTCCCTCCAGAACAGACATGTCTCTAAACTCCCTCCAGAACAGACATGTCTCTAAACTCCCTCCAGAACAGACATGTCTCTAAACTCCCTCCAGAACAGACATGTCTCTAAACTCCCTCCAGAACAGACATGTCTCTAAACTCCCTCCAGAACAGACATGTCTCTACACTCCCTCCAGAACAGACATGTCTCTAAACTCCCTCCAGAACAGACATGTCTCTACACTCCCTCCAGAACAGACATGTCTCTAAACTCCCTCCAGAACAGACATGTCTCTAAACTTCCTCCAGAACAGACATGTCTCTAAACTCCCTCCAGAACAGACATGTCTCTACACTCCCTCCAGAACAGACATGTCTCTAAACTCCCTCCAGAACAGACATGTCTCTACACTCCCTCCAGAACAGACATGTCTCTAAACTCCCTCCAGAACAGACATGTCTCTAAACTCCCTCCAGAACAGACATGTCTCTAAACTCCCTCCAGAACAGACATGTCTCTACACTCCCTCCAGAACAGACATGTCTCTAAACTCCCTCCAGAACAGACATGTCTCTACACTCCCTCCAGAACAGACGTCTCTAAACTCCCTCCAGAACAGACATGTCTCTAAACTCCCTCCAGAACAGACATGTCTCTAAACTCCCTCCAGAACAGACATGTCTCTACACTCCCTCCAGAACAGACATGTCTCTACACTCCCTCCAGAACAGACATGTCTCTAAACTCCCTCCAGAACAGACATGTCTCTAAACTCCCTCCAGAACAGACATGTCTCTAAACTCCCTCCAGAACAGACATGTCTCTAAACTCCCTCCAGAACAGACATGTCTCTAAACTCCCTCCAGAACAGACATGTCTCTAAACTCCCTCCAGAACAGACATGTCTCTAAACTCCCTCCAGAACAGACATGTCTCTAAACTCCCACCAGAACAGACATGTCTCTAAACTCCCTCCAGAACAGACATGTCTCTAAACTCCCTCCAGAACAGACATGTCTCTAAACTCCCTCCAGAACAGACATGTCTCTAAACTCCCTCCAGAACAGACATGTCTCTAAACTCCCTCCAGAACAGACATGTCTCTACACTCCCTCCAGAACAGACATGTCTCTACACTCCCTCCAGAACAGACATGTCTCTAAACTCCCTCCAGAACAGACATGTCTCTAAACTCCCTCCAGAACAGACATGTCTCTAAACTCCCTCCAGAACAGACATGTCTCTAAACTCCCTCCAGAACAGACATGTCTCTAAACTCCCTCCAGAACAGACATGTCTCTACACTCCCTCCAGAACAGACATGTCTCTAAACTCCCTCCAGAACAGACATGTCTCTACACTTCCTCCAGAACAGACATGTCTCTAAACTCCCTTCAGAACAGACATATCTCTAAACTCCCTCCAGAACAGACATGTCTCTAAACTCCCTCCAGAACAGACATGTCTCTACACTCCCTCCAGAACAGACATGTCTCTAAACTCCCTCCAGAACAGACATGTCTCTACACTCCCTCCAGAACAGATTCAAATAACTGCCATTTATGTTCCTCCTCTTCCCCAAAAATCCCTAAGTGGAGGAATTAGAGTGTGCTGTGTGTGTGTGCTGTGTGTGTGTGTGTGTGTGTGTGTGTGTGTGTGTGTGTGTGTGTGTGTGTGTGTGTGTGTGTGTGTGTGTGTGTGTGTGTGTGTGTGTGTGTGTGTGTGATAGACACCCATTATCACTAATTATGTCTTGCATATTGGAGGAGGCGGGAGGAAGCTGTGATGGGATGAGCTGCTTTTTATAGCAATATGATCCAATTGAGAGCAACAGCAGAGGATCACAGAGCATGGATCAATGCTAAAGTCGTGAGACATGACGCTGAACGCTAGCCTACATGCTAACACCAGTGGTGTATAGTACTTAAGTAAAAATACTTTAAGGCCAGGCACCACAGGCCAAAATTGTGATTTTGCTTCCATCTGTCCATTTTCAGATTTTGGGATATTTTGCAACTATAACTTTCATAAAATGTACAAATAAATCGGCAATAATGTATATAAGTACTTTACTTGTATCATTTTATCCCAACCCCGTCAACTACACCTTCCATAAATGTCATTTTTGATAGCATGTTTCATGTAGAACTTCAACCGCTATTTTTAATCATATATCATTCAAACGCTTGTTTTCCGGAGCATATCGTTAGCTAGTCCATACATGGCTATTTCCTTTGTTGAAATAGTGCTTCGTGCTCAAAAATGTGTAATTTCCTGACATCTAATTGGTTACTGGCATTTAAAGGCCCTTTCCGGCAACTTGATTGGTTAAAATGCCTCATGAGCCACTTCCCTGTTTGAGAATATCTCCTGCGAAGAATCAACGTAAAGAGAGACAAAATGATAAAATCTCGAAGAATATACCTACAGTATGTGAATAAAAATAGGCGATCTCAGTTAGCCAATGCGAGAAAAGCAGTGAATGAAAGAAACAATGTGCCTGATCCGCCTATCAAGGCAGTACAGGTAGAGGAGGAATAGGAGGTAGCCCACAGCTGCGCGTTGAGACGCAAATTAGTTGAGATGAAGACAACTAGCAGCGATCAACCAGACAGCAGACAGCCAACAGTGGCTTTTATGCCACATGTCTCAAATAAACTAACTTGTACATTAATTGATTTGCTCTAAGTGTCTAAACACTGAACTGAAAATCACCATAGACTTCACCAACCAGTGATTCTGTAATTCTGTCATAATAGAATGTGCAGACTGTGAAGGTGATCGCATTTCAGAGGAGTGTTTACATTTCCGTCAGGCTGCAGGAGTGCTCCAGGGGAGATGTGGCATTTGATATAAATGTGAGGATGGTTCTTCTAGCCCACGGACTTGGTTATGCAGCTCTAAAGAAAATAAGCAAAGTCCTAGGGATTCCTTCCTTGCTTCTCAGCTCATATCAGAGACATGACAGGAGAATGACAGGTAAATAAAAAGGGAGAGTATCCCATTATTGTCAGGTGACTTGCTGTGTATACCTGTGGCTTGCGAAAGTATTCACCCCACTTGGCATTTTTCCTATTTTGTTGCCTTACAACCTGGAATTAAAATACATTTTGGGGGGGTATCATTTGATTTACACAACATGCCTACCACTATGAATATGCAAAATATTTTTTATAGTGAAACAAACAGGAAATAAGACAAAAAACAGAAAACTTGAGCATGCATAACTATTCACCCCCCCCCCCCCCCCCCCCCCCCCCCATAAAAGATTGCTGGGGTACAGTAATCTTTAAATCATACCACAGATTCTCAATTGAGGTCTGGGCTTTGACTAGGCCATTCCAAGACATTTAAATGTTTCCCCTTAAACCACTCAAGTGTTGCTTTAGCAGTATGCTTAGGGTCATTGTCCTGCTGGAAGGTGAACCTCCATCCCAGTAGCAAATCTCTGGAAGACTGAAACAGGTTTCCCTCAAGAATTTCCCTGTATTTAGCGCCATCCTTCAATTCTGACCAGTTTCCCAGTCCCTGCCGATGAAACACATCCTCACAGCATGATGCTGCCACCACCATGCTTCACTGTGGGGATGGGGATCTCGGGGTGATGAGAGGTGTTGGGTTTGCGCCAGACATAGCATTTTCCTTGATGGCCAAAAAGCTCAATTTTAGTCTCATCTGACCAGAGTACCTTCTTCCATATATTTGGGGAGTCTCCCACATGGTTTTTCGCGAACACCAAACGTGTTTGCTTATTTTTTTCTTTAATTAAGCAATGGCTTTTTTCTGACCACTCTTCCATAAAGCCCAGCTTGGTAGAGTGTACGGCTTAAAGTGGTCCTATTAACAGATACTCCAATCTCCGCTGTGGAGCTTTGCAGCTCCTTCAGGGTTATCTTTAGTCTCTTTGTTGCCTCTTTGATTAATGCCATCCTTGCCTGGTCTGTGAGTTTTGGTGGGCAGCCCTCTCTTGGCAGGTTTGTTGCGGTGCCATATTCTTTTCATTTTTTAATAATGGATTTAATGGTGCTCTGTGGGATGTTCAAAGTTTTGTATATTTTTTTATAACCCAACCCTGATCTGTACTTCTCCACAACTTTGTCCCTGATCTGTTTGGAGAGCTCCGTGGTCTTCATTGTGCCGCTTGCTTGGTGGTGCCCCTTGCTTAGTGGTGTTGCAGACTCTGGGGTCTTTCAGAACAGGTGATTATGTACTGAGATCATGTGACACTTACATTGCACACGGGTGGACTTTATTTAACTAATTATGATACTTCTGAAGGTAATTGGTTGCACCAGATCATATTTAGGGACTTCATAGTAAAGGGGGTGAATACATATGCACGCACCACCATCAAAAACGCCAAGGGGATGAATACTTTTGCAAGGCACTGTAAATAATTATTTCCTTGCTCCAGCAAATGTCTTCAAAGTTAACAAAACAGGGTGATAAAAAAACATAACTATACAATGGGACTGTCACACAGTGACAGTGTCATAGGGCTGTGCCCTAATGTGATTAGTAAGAAATTAGCTTTACATAAAGTAAATACATGCTGATATGCTAATATTTACATAGGGTAACATGCTGATATTTAGTCCTGCAGTTATGTCTGTAATGTTGACAGAGATAATAAGTACTTTTTCCCCCCACTTTAGTTGCAGAGATTCAGAGAGGGCTGCAGTCAATGGAGAGTGCTGCAAAGATAATTAGAAGAGCATACACAGGTATAGACCCAGACATAGCAGAGTTGCTGAAAGAGGATGAGGATGCCATCATAGACATTCATGTACCCTTTGATGGCACTTGGCTCAAGAGAGGATTCACTTCCAACTACGGGATAGGAGTGTGCATTGGTGCTGGTACCAGCGAGCCAAAGAAAATGGTGAAGATCCACCCTATCACAAAAACTTTGGAGGCTATACCTTTTTTAATAGAGAGGTTGCACAGAAAACGGTACCTGTATATCAAATGATAACATCCTCAAAAGAATGTAGCACGGAGGAACCCAGAATGCAAATGAATGTCTGAACTCTATAATATGGTTGACTGTCTTCGTGGGCAAAATCCGCATTGACGGAGCAGCCAGTATGGCAGCCACATTCAATGAGGGAGCCACTGCTATAACAAATGTGAAGAACAAATTGTGGCTTGATAGCACTTTGGTGACACTGGCAGGGGCGAAAATCTGATATCAACTTTGGAGGGGACAATTACATGAAATTTTCTCAAGAGCAATTCCTGAGGGGGACACCAAAAGTAGTGCTGTAACACATAGCCTACATTGTAATATGGTAAATGTATATTGAGGAACCAAAGAAATAAGGTGTTTGCCATACTCCTAACTACCGGTACCCAAACCTACACAACTAATCACAACAGCAATACCATTGCCTTTAACAAATCTTAGTTCAGTCACCAGTTTAAGTTGAGAGTGGGGGTATCCATGGCATTTTCCAATTATGTTCCTATTTTACAAGTCAAAAAAATTGAGAACCTTTCATAATGTTGCCAAACAGACTCAACAAACGTACCTGAGACTCCCTGTCTCTGCCAGTCTGGCCCTGCATATCTGTCCCCAACTCTGCTGTCTGTGTGCCATCTGTTGCCTGCTCTGCCTAATGACATCATTGTGAAACATTTCCATTAGAATTTCATTTCTTTCTTATGAACATTTTATCAACTAGTCTTTGAGATATTAGGCTACTAGGGTAATTACTATGCGTTTTGGTGTATTGAAAAATATTTTTCTGCCATTTTTCTACCTGGCTGGCTGGCTACACACACAGTGTGTAGGTTATTTACAGTAGGAGATGGGCTTCTATCATCTTCTATCATTCTATTTGGGCTTCGATCTAAAAGGTAGCTAGCAAATGTGAAACGGATTAAAATGACAAGAGTTGACAGCTGTATGAGTTCACCATTTACACAACATATGCTGCAACCTTTTGTAATTTTAATAGTTTGTTTCATATTGGCTGGCTTCCAACAATAGCTGAATTTGCAAAGCTAGCGACCACCAATTCAGTTTCAGTGGTGTTTGCTATAATCTTTGCTACCCGGGTTAAATAAAGGTGAAATAAAATAAATAAATAAAAGTTCCCTTGCGACAATTTAGCTTTTGCAACGAGAGCATTAAATATATTTAAGACAATGGTAGAAGAGAGTGTAGTTCTGTTCAGTTTGGACTTCAGTTTATCGCTAACCTTATCACAGGGACTTTGAAGCACTAACTTACATCATCTGCATGCTGATCTTGGAATAAATTGACGATAGCAAAGATTCCATCTTTGACGAGGCCACATAAATGGAATAGGTACTAGCTAGCTTAATAGTTAATATTTGCGCGCTAGCTCTGCATATTCAGCTAGTGTGTGTGCGCGTTTGACTAGATTAACCTCACGTCAGTTACGTTCATTGAGTGCCTTTCAGACAGTAGATACGACCCCTCTGTTACCTTGCCAACTAAGGAACTGGCAGTGGATCAAACCATTGTGAGGCAAAGGGTGGGGGGTCGCAATCTTTTGAAACTTAAAAACACACTATTAAGTGTCTATAATCAGCATAATTGCTTTCATTGCGTATTATTAATATTATTTAAATTACATAGTTATGTTTCAGTGATATATTGGGGGGGACAAATCATATTTTTCCCAGGATGGGGGGGTCGTGTCCCCCCCGGGATTTCCGCCCCTGGACACTGGAGCAATCAGAGAGGAGTTGTGAGAGGTTATGCTGCTTCAATGGAGTGTGCCAAGCGTAGGCCCAGCAACAACTCAAGGAGGGCTTTACATATATATATATATTAAAAATAAAATATATATATATTTTTAATTTATTTCACCTTTATTTAACCAGGTAGGCTAGTTGAGAACAAGTTTTCATTTACAACTGCGACCTGGCCAAGATAAAGCAAAGCAGTTCGACACACACAACAACACAGTGTTAAACATGGAATAAACAAACATGCAGTCAATAATACAGTAGAAAAAAAAGTATATATACAAAAAGTTTTGAGAATGACACAAATATTAATTTCCACAAAGTTTGCTGCTTCAGTGTTTTTAGATATTTTTGTCAGACGTTACTATGGAATACTGAAGTACAATTACAAGCATTTCATAAATGTCAAAGGCTTTTATTGACAATTACATGAAGTTGATGCAAAGAGTAAATTTTTGCAGTGTTGACCCTTCTTTTTCAAGACCTCTGCAATCCGCCCTGGCATGCTGTCAATTAACTTCTGGGCCACATCCTGACTGATGGCAGCCCATTCTTGCATAATCAAGGCTTGGAGTTTGTCAGAATGTGTGGGTTTTTGTTTGTGGGTTTTTGTTTTGTTTAATCTCAATGGGATTATGGTCTGGGGAGTTTCCTGGCCATGGACCCAAAATATCGATGTTTTGTTCCCCGAGCCACTTAGTTATCACTTTTGCCTCATGGCAAGGTGCTCCATCATGCTGGAGAAGGCATTGTTCGTCACCAAACTGTTCCTGGATGGTTGGGAGAAGTTGCTCTTGGAGGATGTTTTGGTACCATTCTTTTTTCATGGCTGTGTTCTTAGGCAAAATTGTGAGTGAGCCCACTCCCTTGGCTGAGAAGCAACCCCACACATGAATGGTCTCAGGATGCTTTACTGTTGGCATGACACAGGACTGATGGTAGCGCTCACCTTGTCTTCTCCGGACAAGCTTTTTTCCGGATGCCCCAAACAATCGGAAAGGGGATTCATCAGAGAAAATGACTTTACCCCAGTCCTCAGCAGTCCAATCCCTGTACCTTTTGCAGAATATCAGTCTGTCCCTGATGTTTTTCCTGGAGAGAAGTGGCTTCTTTGCTGCCCTTCTTGACACCAGGCCATCCTCCAAAAGTCTTCGCCTCACTGTGCGTGCAGATGCACTCACACCTGCCTGCTGCCATTCCTGAGCAAGCTCTGTACTGGTGGTGCCCCGATCCCACAGCTGAATCGACTTTAGGAGACAGTCCTGGCGCTTGCTGGACTGGCAACCTGAAGCCTTCTTCACAACAATTTAACCGCTCTCCTTGAAGTTCTTGATGATCCGATAAATGGTTGATTTAGGTGCAATCTTACTGGCAGCAATATCCTTGCCTGTGAAGCCCTTTTTGTGCAAAGAAATTATGACGGCATGTGTTTCCTTGCAGGTAACCATGGCTGACAGAGGAAGAACAATGATTCCAAGCACCACCCTCCTTTTGAAGCTTCCAGTCTGTTATTCAAACTCAATCAGCATGGCAGTGTGATCTCCAGACTTGTCCTTGTCAACACTCACACCTGTGTTAACGAGAGAATCACTGACATAATGTCAGCTGGTCCTTTTGTGGCAGGGCTGAAATGCAGTGGAAATGTTTTCTGGGGATTCAGTTCATTTGCATGGCAATAAGGGACTTTGCAATTAATTGCAATTCATCTGATCACTCTTCATAACATTTTGGAGTATATGAAAATTGCCATCATACAAACTGAGGCAGAAGACTTTGTGAAAATTAATATTTGTGTCATTCTCAAAACTTTTGGCCACGACTGTACAGTGTGTGCAAATGAGGTAAGATAAGGGAGGTAAGGCAATAAAATAGGCCATAGTGGCGAGGTAATTACGATATAGCAATAAAACACTGGAGTGTTAAATGTGCAGAAGATGAATGTGCAAGTAGAGATACTGGGGTGCAAAGGAGAAAAATAAATAAATACAGTATGGAGATGAGGTAGTTGGATAGGCTATTTACAGATGGGCTATGTACAGGTGCAGTGAACTGTGAGTTGCTCTGACTGCTGGTGCGTGAAGTTAGTGAGGGAGATAAGAGTCTCCAGCTTCAGCGATTTTTGCAGTTCGTTCCAGTCATTGGCAGCAGAGAACTGGAAGGAAAGACGGCCAAAGGAGGAATTGGCTTTGGGGGTGACCAGTGAAATATACCTGCTGGAGCGCGTGCTGCGGGTGGGTGCTGCTATGGTGACCAGTGAACTGAGATAAGGCGGGGCTTTACCTGGCAAAGACTTGTAGATGACCTGGAGCCAGTGGGTTTGGCGACGAGTGTGAAGCGAGGGCCAGCCAACGAGAGCGTACAGGTCACAGTGGTGGGTAGTATATGGGGTTTTGGTGACAAAACGGATGGCACTGTGGTAGACTGCATCCAATTTGTTGAGTAGAGTGTTGGAGGCTATTTTGTAAATGACATCGCCGAAGTCGAGGATCGGTAGGATAGTCATTTTACGAGGGTATGTTTGGCAGCATGAGTGAAGGATGCTTTGTTTTGCGAAATAGTAAGCCAATTCTAGATTTAATTTTGGATTGGAGATGTTTAATGTGGGTCTGGAAGGAGAGTTTACAGTCTAACCAGACACCTAGGTATTTGTAGTTGTCCACATATTCTAGGTCAGATCCGTCCAGAGTAGTGATGCTGGACGGGCGGACAGGTGCGGGCAGCGATCGGTTGAAGAGCATGCATTTAGTTTAACTTGCATTTAAGAGCAGTTGGAGGCCACGGAAGGAGAGTTGTATGACATTGAAGCTCGTCTGGAGGTTAGTTAGCACAGTGTCCAAAGAAGGGCCAGAAGTATACAGAATGGTGTCGTCTGCGTAGTGGTGGATCAGAGAATCACCAGCAGCAAGAGCGACATCATTGATGTATACAGAGAAGAGAGTCAGCCCGAGAATTGAACCCTGTGGCACCCCCATAGAGACGGCCAGAGGTCCAACAGGCCCTCCAATTTGACACACTGAACTCTATCTGAGCAGTAGTTGGTGAACCAGGCGAGGCAGTCATTTGAGATACCAAGGCTGTTTAGTCTGCCGATAAGAATGTGGTGATTGACAGAGTCGAAAGCCTTGGCCAGGTCGATGAATACGGCTGCACAGTATTGTCTCAACAGCCATACAAAATCCTTGTATGTGACAAATTGAGCAAAGTGACATGAGAATTTGCTCAAAACTGCATATTTGCCCAACAGACCTGTATTCAAAGCATATGCTCTACTGCTTGAAACAAATGTATTAAACGTGCTAATGTATTTGTAAAAAGTACATTTGATGTTTGTCAATTTAGAAGTGATATATGAATAAGAGTTTTATTAATGTGACATAAATTGTCATATTTATGGAAAGTATATTAGAATGTGGTGCCTGACCTTAAAGTACTACTTATGTTGTGTTTGGGGGTATCTATACTTCACTATTTATATTTTTACTTTTACTTCACTACATTCCTAAAGAAAATACATTTTATTCGTTACATTTTTAATGCTTAGCAGGACAGGAAAATTGTTAAATTCACGCATTCAAGAGAACATCCCTGGTCATCCCTACTGCCTCTGATCTGGCGGACTCACTAAACACACATGCTTCGTTTGTAAATTATGTATGAGTGTTGGAGTGTGCCTCTGGGTATCCGTAAATTAAAAAAACAAGAAAATGGTGCCATCTGGTTTGTTAATATAAGGAATTTGAAATTATTTATACTTTTACTTTTGATACTTAAGTAGATTTAAAACCAAATGCTAGTATTTTACTGGGTGACTTTCACTTGAGTTATTTTCTGTGAAGGTATCTTTACTTTTACTCAAGTATGACAATTGAGTACTTTTTCCACCACTGCTAACACTAATAACTGATGTGGCTTGAAGAATAACAAGCTACATGGTAATGCTACCGAATAATGACACTCAATGCTACATGCTAAAACTCAGTCCTGTGGCTAATGCTACATGCTAAAACTCAGTCCTGTGGCTAATGCTACATGCTAAAACTCAGTCCTGTGGCTAATGCTACATGCTAAAACTCAGTCCTGTGGCTAATGCTACATGCTAAAAGTCTAAAGTCAAAGAGAATAAAATATCATACAGCACAACAAACCACAGAGAATAACTTTCCAGGCACCTTTAACCTTTCACCTTAACAGTGGCTGGGGGAGGGGCGAAGAGGAGACAGAGTGAGAGTGAACTGGGTGAGAGGATGAAACTGGATGTCTTAAAACCTCTACTCACTCCGACTCAGATCAACAATGAGACCGGAAAAACAAAATGTCAGGAGTGAGGAAGGGACAGAGAAAAAGAGAGAGCGAGAGATACAGAAAGGCGGGTGGAGTCGGAAATTATATTGTATGTTGTTATCGGTAGTATTTGGGAACTGTTGCCTCACTAAACATCAAAACCCTAGCATAGTTTAATCTACTCATAGAAGTTCAGAAACCGTTAATCTATCTGACATTACCAGTTAGAAACAGCTGGCCATTTAACCAGTTAACACTCTTCATCTCTACCACAGGCACAACCTGCAGTACTACTTATTTCACTTATTTCACAACCTGCAGATAGCCCGGTTAGCCAATGTGCGGGAGCACTGGTTGGTCGGGCCAATTGAGGTAGTATGTACATGAATGTATAGTTAAAGTGACTAGGCATATATGATAAACAGAGAGTAGCAGCAGCGTAAAAGAGGAGTTGGTTGGGGGGGGGCACAATGCAAATAGTCCGGGTAGCCATTTGATTATCTGTTCAGGAGTCTTATGGCTTGGGGGTAAAAACTGTTGAGAAGCCTTTTTGTCCTAGACTTGGCACTCCGGTACCGCTTGCCATGCGGTAGTAGAGAGAACAGTCTGTGACTGGGGTGGCTGGGGTCTTTGACAATTTGTAGGGCCTTCCTCTGACACCGCCTGGTGTAGAGGTCCTGGATGACAGGCAGCTTAGCCCCAGTGATGTACTGGGCCGTACGCACTACCCTTTTCCTGTAGTCCACAATCATCTCCTTAGTCTTGGTGACGTTGAGGGATAGGTTGTTATTCTGGCACCACCCGGCCAGGTCTCTGACATCCTCCCTATAGGCTGTCTCGTCGTGGTCGGGGATCATGCCTACCACCGTTGTGTCGTCTGCAAACTTAATGATGGTGTTGGAGTCGTGCCTGGCCATGCAGTCGTCGGTGAACAGGGAGTACAGGAGGGGACTGAGCACACACCCCTGGGGAGCTCCAGTGTTGAGGATCAGCGTGGCAGATGTGTTGCTACCTACCCTCACCACCTGGGGGCGGCCCGTGTGCTATTCAATGTGTTTCTATGATCAAATTCAACATTTTCTTAAAATATATTTTTTTCAATTTTGGGGGGATACCTAAAGGGGTCCTAAAATTCAAAATCAAATAGCTAAAAGATCCATGGTATGACCGTCTTAAAACAATTCCACATGTTAGCTTAGTACCCCCCTCCCCAACGACTTACACTTTTAGAGGTTAAACTATAAAAGCTAATTTACCAACATTTCTGATATAATATATAATACAGTGTTTTGGAATGAAGCTCTTCAAACATAACATTTATTCCAATTGCATTTAGTTTAGTTTTTCTTTTTGAAAACACTGGTAGGGGTCAAGAACAATGTAAAAATCAAATAACATTTTATTGGTCACATACACATGGTTAGCAGATGTTAATGCGATTGTAGAAAAATGCTTGTGCTTCTAGTTCCGACTATGCAGTAATACCTAACAAGGAATCTACCAATTCCCCAACAACTACCTTATACACACAAATGTAAAGGGATGAATAGAATATGTACATATAAATATATGGATGAGCGATGGCGTGTGGCATAGGCTAGATGCAGTAGATGGTGTAGAATACAGTATATAGATATGAGATGAGTAATGTAGGATATGTAAACATTATTAAAGTGGCGTTATTTAAAGTGACTAGTGAATCCTTTTATTTAAGTGGCCAGAGATTTGAGTAGTTTTACAACTTAACCCCCACGTCTTAAATTCCATAAAGAGGCTCTCCCTGGCCATGCAGTATGGAGAGTTTCACAGTAGAACAAAGGAACTTCTACTACATCACAGAATTTGAGAACTGAGTGTGTAAACGGTCGGTGGAAAAGCCAGCCACGACCCGGTCCATTTTGTTTCATGTTTGTGACCTCACGAAGGACAGGAAACACACATAACAATATCTCTGAATGGGTACATTTCTCAATTATAGTGTTTGCATGTCCATCTGCTGGAGAGTTAATCCGAGTCTCTCTCTCTTTCTGTTATCTCGCTTTCTGTAAATGAGAACTTGTTCTCAACTTGCTTACCTGGTTAAATAAAGGTGAAATAAAATAAATAAAATACCCTAAAGATCAAAGTATTTTGAGGTTAGAATGAATACTTCAGAGTACCATTCAGAAATGTTCTCATAGAATAGATGTTTCGGCGGTTGTCGGTATTCGCATCCCAGGTTTACATAATTTCTAGCTACAGACTAGTAATTAGTATCTAAGATTTGCTTTTATTCTGTAGGGATCGATAGTCTCAGAGTTGAACCATTTCCAGCCTTGCAGCCAATGCTCCACGTGTTATGGTTTTCAAATCTTGGTACTTAAACCTGTGCCACCTCAGCTTACACCAAGGTATGCGTGGTCTAAACTATTCGCAATCACAGCTCACGCTGTGGGTTTGTTTAGTCTGAAGAGGATTTCCTCAGGAGGGGGTTTTATTCGTAACAATGGGAAAGGGCTGATCCATGACACCAGATCATGTCTGTGCTCACGGGGGCGGGCCAATGACTTAAAACTTTAAAGGGAAAACAATTCTCTCACATTAAAGGTTTAACATCACATCATTTCACATAGTTTCATCTTTACTCATTCATTTTAACCAAGAATTAGATGCAAACACCATAACTGAGAAATGTTCACATTCAGAGATATAGTTATGTGTGTTTCCAGTCCTTCGTGAGGTCACCAAATGAAACACACTCAACATAACTGTCCCTTAAGTGTCCACGGACCATTCCCACAAGTGGACATATAGTTTCATTTTCCCATTTTGGGGATTTAGGAGTTCGGCCACATGAAATCCTTTGTTCACTCTGAAGTCCCTCTCTCTGCATGGCCACGGGAAGAGAGTCTCCACCAGGAATTTAGGACCTGAGATAACAGAACCTGGGTGTAGGAGAGGGTGAGAAGCCACGATCTATACCCAGAAAGGGCCACGTCATGACAATGCTCTCGATTGTGCATCTGTAAAGGTTTGTGAGTGTTTTAGATGACAAGCCACATATGTTCAGCCTCCTGAGGTTGAAGATGTTGGAGTTAGAGTATTCACCAGCTGCCTGATCATGTTTAAATGCAAAATGAAAGAAGTTGGGGTTCACAGTAAGAGCAGAGAATGACCTGACCCTGACCTAGGGCTAGCAGCGTATCAATAAACACACACACACAGCAGAGGAGGCTGGTGAGAGGAGACATAGGAGGAGAGCACAGGCTCATAGTAATGGCTGGGATGGAATAAATGGAACGGTATCAAACACATCAAACATATAGAAATCACTTTCCATGAATTACATTACAGCCATTACAATGAGGCTGTCCTCCTATAGCTCCTCCAACCAGCCTCCTCTGACACACACACCCCTCCTCCTCCCCCTTCTCTCCCCAGGCCAGGATAGTGGTGTAGGTGCACCGTGTGATGACTTCACAGACCTGGACCTCCATGAGTGCTTCCTCGGGACCACCCTGAACATTAAGCTGCTGCTCTACACCAAGTAGGTTAGAAAGAGAGAGAGAGTGTGTGTGTAAGCAGTTGGATAAAAAGTAATGATATTTTCTGAATTGAGTCTCCTTCTCCCTCCTTCAGGTATAACCTACGCTGCGGCAGAGAGTTGAACCACCACCAGCTGTCCTCCCAGCCACTCTTCAACCTCTCCCTGCCCACGGCTTTCGTCATCCACGGCTACCGGCCCACCAGGGCTCCTCCGTTCTGGGTGGACCACGTCGTCCAGCTGCTGTCTGAGCAGGAGGACATGAACGTCCTGGTAGTGGACTGGAACAGAGGAGCTGCTAACCTCAACTACTTCACTGCTGTGACCAACACACGACAGGCTGCCAACAACCTCACCGGCTTCATACTCAACATGCAGGTGTGTGGCTGGGGGGACGGGGGGGGGGATGGTGGGGGTAGGGCGGGATTGTGGAGTGCTGCTCATTTGCTGTGAATCTTCAGTTGTTCTATGAGTCTTGGGTCAATGTTGCAAAATGTTCACTGTGTGTGTGTGTGTGTGTGTGTGTGTGTGTGTAGGCAGAGGGAGCGCCTCTGAGTTCGGTCCACCTGATCGGGTCGAGTCTGGGAGCTCACCTGGCTGGGTTCGTAGGAGCAAACCTGAAGGGCAAGATCGGCCGCATCACAGGTAGGATAAGAGAGTCTGTGCCCTTTGAAGCTATTATTTGATTAATTCATTAATACATGTATTAAATAATGTATCCATTAATTGATGTATTAAGTGGTTAATTAATTGATCCATTCATTAATTGGATCATTAATTGATTAATTGTTGTCCAGGTCTGGACCCAGCGGGGCCCATGTTCACTGGAGCGACACCTGAGGAGAGACTCGACCCTTCAGACGCCATGTTTGTAGACGTACTACACACTGACATAAACTGTAAGTACTGACATGCTGTGTGTGTGCGTGGCGAGGGATTCTCTAGATGTTTTGTCTTCCTATTTGTTCGTGCAGCGTTTGGTCTCAGAGGTCAACACGGCCATATTGACTACTACGCCAATGGAGGATCTGACCAGCCAGGCTGCCCCAAGACCATCTTCTCGGGTGAGTCTCTCACACACACACACACACACACACACACACACACACACACGTAATAACACTCTAATAACTCAACACTTCTCTCTTTTGTAGGGAAGTCATATTTCATGTGTGACCACCAGCGCTCTGTGTTCCTGTACATGTGTGCTCTCAACCGAACCTGCAGCCTCACAGCCTACCCCTGCTCCTCCTACAGTGACTTCCTGGACGGCCGGTGCCTGCAGTGTGAGGCTTTTAAGCCCGCACCCTGCCCTATGCTAGGTGAGGACAGCCTTCCCACTGGTCAACCCAGAATCTCACTGAATCCATAAACAAGGGAAGAGATGCTTGTCAACAAATCACTGATCAAGTGGTTTGGTTGCCATACCAACAGTCCTAAAGTTGTATCCATGGTTACCGCCCCAGGTTATGACATCAGCAGGTGGAGGGATATTCTGCTGCGATTGGGTCAGACCAAGGTATACTTCACCACCACTGCCACGTTGCCCTATAAAAGTAAGTTTAACACCCCTGACTATCAGTGATTAACATACGCTACATTACCAAAAGTGTGTGGACAACTGCTTGTCGAATATCTCATTCCAAAATCATGGGCATTAATATAGAGTTGGTTGCCCCTTTGCTGCTATAATCATGAAAAACAACCCCAGACCATTATTCCTCCTCCTTTTATATACATAGTGAACATAATGCTTCTGAAGCAGTGAGTTCTTAAAGATGAATTGTGTGTGAGACGTTGTGCATGTGTGTGTGTGTATATATTTATAGAGGTCAGCTACAGGGTGGACATGGTGACATGGAACCGGTACCCGCGCTGGGGAGTCCTCATCCTCAGACTCCACAGTGGCAGGAACTACACTGAGGCACGCATTGACCGGTCAGTCTCACATGCACACACACATTTGTGGCAGTAAGACCTCTATCTATCCCTCTCTCTCCTCTCCAGTAAGCTGTTCAGGTTTGAGCAGTACACCTCCACCCGTCTGTTGGTCCAGTTTGATGAGGACCTTCAGCCCATCCAGAAGATATCCCTCAGCATTGCTACCAGAAACGTGATAGGCCCTCGCTACAAAATACGACTAATCCGCATCCGCCTCGCCCCCCTGGAGCAACCCGACAGGTGAGAGACCACCACACACCTGAGTTACACTTTCCCCCCTCTTTTCTGCATTCCCCATATACTCCCTCCTCCAACTCTCCCTTTCTCTCCTCCCTCCAGGCCGCTGATGTGTCGCTATGACATCATCATGGAGGAGAATATTGAGGTGGCGTTTCGCCCTCTGCCCTGCGACCCTCGTCTCTGAACCACCACCAGAGGGCACTCTCCTCACACCCAGGGCCTCCAGGGTCTCCCCAGCCACACACCCAGATGAACCACAAGGGGCAGACAGTTGACATCGTTGCCCCACACTGCTTCTGCCGTTGTATAGTCTAGCCAGGCTGCAGGATCACATGCTTTGGCATAGACGGTGAAGACTAGGTGGAGCCAACACCATGTTTCTTACAGCTCTCTAGTTCTGAGATCTGATTACAGTGTGGATTAGGGCTCATCTTGGATGGAAAACAAAACAGAACACTGGTGGACCATACAGAGATAACTGAAGAGCTGAATAATGATGTTGCTGATCAGGGGGGTTGTTGGAAGTGTTCCCTCTCTCTTTCACTGCGCCTTATGAAGGTTGGTGGTGTTGCTATGACAATTCTGTATTTTAATGCAGTCAGAGGGCATTCATAACCTGCTATAACCAGTCATATGATGTTGTAACTCTTCAGTGTAGCTCCTGGTTTGTGTCAGTGTCTTGTCCATGTGTATTGCAGCGCTGTCATAACTGAGCAGCTAAAAAAAACTTGAAACAATGAAACTGTATTAAAAGTGGAAATGTTTTTATAAACGATATTTAAAAAATCATGGTACTGTGGTGTAATCTTATTTTTGTAAAGACTACGTGATTCTACCTGCATTGTTCGAAATAAATCCACCATGTGTTTCACTGTGATCTGACTGGACTTTCTCCCACATCGCCTCTGCTCTTATGGGGTTAAAGGTTAAGGCCGGTCTGCTACTGTGGGGTTAAAGGTTAAGGCCTGCCTCTGCTGCTAAGCACTACCCACCTGTACAGTTGGGTATCCTCATGACCAGTCAGCTCTGTTTAGTCCAGCAGGGAATTATTCCATGGTTAAGTCTCTGCTGACCCTAGAAAAGTCTGACCTTTAACCTATCTGTCTGGCAGGGGCATTAACTATGTTCCTTGAATAGTCCTGGCCAGCCCGGTTTACCTAAAGCAGGCCTGGGTGAAAGTAGGCAAGATTGACCTGTTAAATATCTGTAAGGATCACTTCTGTACCTGACAGGTGTGTACAGGTGAGAGATGTGGACAATCCTGCCTATTAATACACAGGTAATGACTAAACAGGCTCCACTCATGTAACATGCATTACTACCAAGCTAAAGAGCCACTAACACTACCTAAAGCCAACACGCTTTCCAACTTGGTATGAGAAGTAATCTCTTTTATTTGATAATTACAGTAATGACATCAGTAGATTAGTAGGGCCTTTCCTCATGTGGAGTGTATCAAACCTAGACAGATCAAAAACAATAACATGGTCTGGCAACACAGGGTACAGTAGACAGGTCAACAACATCAACTATGGTACACTGGTCAAACAAACCAACAAACAAATACAATCGCAGATCAATGAATTAGGTGGCTCCTCACTAACAGGATGCTCGCATTATGAAGTCACTTCCCCTAAATTAAAGCTTCAATATGTAACTTTTTGGGCAACGGAACAAATTCACATAGAAATGTGTTATTAGATCTGTCATTCTCATTGAAAGCAAGTCTAAGAAGCGGTATATACAGTTGAAGTCGGAAGTTCACATACACTTAGGTTGGAGTCATTAAAACTCGTTTTTCAACCACTCCACACATTTCTTGTTAACAAACTATAGTTTTGGCAAATCGGTTAGGACATCTACTTTGTGCATGACAAGTAATTTTTCAAACAATTGTTTACAGACAGATTATTTCACTTATAACTCACTGTATCAGAAGTTTACATACACTAAGTTAACTGTGCCTTTAAACAGCTTGGAAAATTCCAGAAAATGTATGTCATGGCTTTAGAAGCTTCTGATAGGCTAATTGACATCATTTGAGTCAATTGGAGGTGTACCTGTGGATGTATTTCAAGGCCTACCTTCAAACTCAGTGCCTCTTTGCTTGACATCATGGGAAAATCAAAAGAAATCAGCCAAGACTTCAGAAAAAACATTGGAGACCTCCACAAGTCTGGTTCATCCTTGGGAGCAATTTCCAAACGCCTGAAGGTACCACGTTCATCTGTACAAACAATAGTACGCAAGTATAAACACCATGGGACCACGCCGCTGTCATACCGCTCAGGAAGGAGACGCGTTCTGTCTCCTAGAGATGAACGTACTTTGGTGCGAAAAGTGCAAATCAATCCCAGAACAGCAAAGGACCTTGTGAAGATGCTGGAGGAAACAGGTACAAATGTATCTATATCCACAGTAAAACGAGTCCTATATCAACATAACCTGAAAGGCCGCTCAGCAAGGAAGAAGCCACTGCTCCAAAACCGCCATAAAAAAGCGAGATTACGGTTTACAACTGCACATGGGGACAAAGATCGTACTTTTTGGAGAAATGTCCTCTGGTCTGCTGAAACAAAAACAGAACTGTTTGGCCATTATGATCATCGTTATGTTTGGAGGAAAAAAGGGGAGGCTTGCAAGCCGAAGAACACCATCCCAACCGTGAAGCACGGGTTGGCAGCATCATGTTGTGGGGGTGCTTTGCTGCAGGAGGGACTGGTGCACTTCACAAAATAGATGGCCTCATGAGGCATGAAAATTATGTGGATATATTGAAGGAACATCTCAAGACATTAGTCAGGAAGTTAAAGCTTGGTCGCAAAATGGTCTTCCAAATGGACAATGACCCCAAGCATACTTCCAAAGTTGTGGCAAAATGGCTTAAGGACAACAAAGTCAAGGTATTGGAGTGGCCATCACAAAGCCCTGACCTCAATCCTATCGAAAATATGTGGGCAGAACTGAAAAAGCGTGTGCGAGCAAGGAGGCCTACAAACCTGACTCAGTTACACCAGCTCTGTCAGCAGGAATGGGCCAAAATTCAACTTATTGTGGAAAGCTTGTTGAAGGCTACCCGAAACGTTTGACCCAAGTTAAACAATTTAAAGGCAATGCTACCAAATACTAATTGAGTGTATGTAAACTTCTGACCCACTGGGATTGTGATGAAAGAAATAAAAGCATAAATAAATCATTCTCTCTACTATTATGCTGACATTTCACATTCTTAAAATAAAGTGGTGATCCTAACTGACCTAAGACAGGGAATTTTTACTCGGATTAAATGTCAGGAATTGTGAAAAACTGATATTAAATGTATTTGGCTAAGGTGTATGTAAACTTCCGACTTCAACTGTATGTTCTATGTGCACCATTCCTATGCTTCCCGTTCTTACGTTTCATTTTTGCATCTTTTACTTTCGGTTTTGTACACACGCTTCAAACTACTGAAAATACAATATTTTTGGTGATGTAAAAGGTATTTATTTCACTGCTGCTAGCACTTTATGTTTTTGATTTAACCAAACTGGAACATCAGGTGTATTGAATTTAGGCAAATATTGAACTGATCAATTAGCTCAGTTGGCAGGTCCGGCGTCCAAATGAAATATTGAAATAATGAGCATTTATTTGACCAAGAAAACGTGCCGACAGAAAGACTCATCGATCTCAGTTAAAGCATCGGCGGGAGCAAAACAGCGCCCCTCTGTCTCAGTATGTGTAGACCATGTATCTGATGCTGTCTGAACCAAGAATATGGCATGTCGAAATATTTCTATCCGACAGCGTCAGACACATGGGCTACATATAGAGGGCCCTGTTTCGCTCGACCAGATGCTTTCTCCGGTGATATAGTTTCAGCAGAGGAAAAGGCGAGGCAAAGCAAGAGGGCTCACTCTTGCCAAAATATGTCCAGTACAAGCCCAATGCGTTTCTATGGGAATAATATGCGGACCTAAGCTTGTCGCCTGCCTTCCCGCCTTTGGGACAAAGACTCCCATTGTTAGGGCAGAGAAATGAGCATCTCGTCATTACATACAGATCTCTGGTTTCAGCTTCTTGCGAATTGGAAAAGAAAGTAGGCAAGTGCACAGTGCACAGTTAGGATGCTGGACTGCGCTAAAGTAAAACATTAAAAAATACAATTACTCCTGTATAAATAAAAACATTCAAAATACTTCACCAGGGACATGACTTATCCACAGACGATCATTAGTTTATTGTTGTCGTTTTTTTAATAGCTGTGGATTGTTTCAAATCACAAGTGTGAAGGCCTATTCCTATTTGGGATGCCCACAATTTGGGCACACGGGAATATGTCTAGCTGATTGAGTTGCGTGGTCAGTGAAAAACATCCAACATATGTGTGAAGTTAATGTGTTTTGAGTAGAATTTAAAATGTTGCATCAAGATGGGGAGGGGTTGTGTGGTGAAGATATGGATCTCTCCAGAATACATGCATATGTAGGAACATGCTCATTTGGCAATGTTGGATTACTGATTGTCTTAACTCACCACGTCCACCACTAATAAGCTGAGTTTCTCAGTCATTTTTTCTTTGCCTCACACAAGCCAACGAAGTCTTGTTTTTTTAACATCCAAAACGAATGATAGTTCCTAAGTATTAGAAAAATCTTTCCAACACTCCCGGCCTCGATAATCACCACGAATCGGTGTGAAAGAGCAAAATATCATGATCTGATGATCCCATATAGTCGGTGGAAACGTTATTTAAAAAACAGCGGTCTAGAGCTCACTGGCGTGGGAAACTCTGAGGGCCTGGAATAGTCTCGTTGATACAACGTTGCACTTCACTAACAACAGCTCAAGTCAAGACAGATAGAAAGGGAGGCAGACAGGCGGAGAAGAGAGATTCATGTGATTGAAAGAACCAGAATTTTCATCAGGTTATTTTCTACTGTTTTTATTTGTCAGCTTTACTTAATTGAGATGGAAGTTACAGGCCTACTGCTGCATTGGCCTATAGGCTCTCTCGGAGTTCTATGAGCTCATTTCTTTAGCCGCCAATGGATCACAGTGTATCAATGTGTTCATGTGGCAGAGGCTGCTGCTCTCACCTCAGCTGAATTTTAACTTTTACATTTTATTTCAGATTTTTATGATTAATCATGTGACAATGATTGAGAAAATAAAATATTATTGAAATGAAACTGTTGCACAAAAATGTGCATATAAAAAAAATGATAACTGTTGCACTAAGAACGGTAGAAATGCTAGGGTAAATTGGAAGTATCCACAAACTTGAAACTCACCAGCTGCCAATGGTCTTTACTATTACAATTTGAACACGCAAGCGGGTGCACACATAGGTGGTCCTGGGAAAAAACATGCCCGCCTATGGATATCAAAGGCCCGTCCAACTGATTAGTTCTGCCGCCGGCCCTGTCAGTTGGTCAGGTGTGGTGCCTAGACGGAACAAAATCCTGCAGTACCAGCGGGACTCCAGGAGCACGGTTACCTAACCCTGCTCTACACTATACTTGCTCGTTTTGTAACAAACTGAAATAGGCAAACTTTTTGAAATTTTGCAACCAGGAAATGGTGGAGCGATTTATGCATAGTGCATCTTTAAATATCAGTTGGCCATCTTACTTCCCCACCACATTACTCTCTCTGTCAGGAGGGCAGCTACATTGCATGGGCTTTACATTGACAGCGTGGTAAAGAGTGTCAGTAGGTCAGGTGGTCGTGGTTCAGGCTGTGGTCAGTCAGCAGCAGTGTGATCTATAATATATACAGCCTATCAACAGTTAACCTCTGGGTTGACCTCACATAACCACTGACTCCATTTGGATTGCTCCAAGCTTCCATTCACCAGTTGGCACCTGTGAGAGAGAGAGAGAGAGAGAGAGAGAGCGCGAGAGAGAGAGAGAGCGCGAGAGCGAGAGAAAGAGCGCGAGAGCGAGAGAAAGAGTGCGAGAGCGAGAGAAAGAGTGCGAGAGCGAGAGTGCGAGAGAGAGAGAGTGCGAGAGAGAGTGCGAGAGAGAGAGTGCGAGAGAGAGAGTGCGAGAGAGAGAGAGAGAGTGCGAGAGAGAGTGCGAGAGAGAGAGTGCGAGAGAGAGAGAGTGCAAGAGAGGTCTTGTGAATATATGTGTTAGGTTAAGAAGCAGGGCAGCTATGGTTGTAATGGTCATTTTGGTGGACAAGATGATTGTCTAGAGGAAAGGAGAGGACTTGATTGGCTCAGGGTCAGACATAAATGAGATCTAGGGAACAGATGGACAGACTGACGTACGTAACCAGACAGGAAGGTAAACAGAGGCCAGTCATAGGAATTACACTGTCAATCAACCAACCAATCAGTGAATGACTGAGGTCACTGAACATGGTTGGGAAGTTGTGGTTCTCTGAACAGGTCTGTGAATGACAACCCACTGTACTTTTTAACTTCTGTTTCCTGGTTTACATTGACTGTATATACTTATGTTTTGGGGTACTAACTGACCGTTAATATTGTGGTTCTGTTGTCTCGTTGGTCCAGGCCGGTTGCAAGGGCTATTAGGAGGCCAGTTGTTCCTCTGCTGGTCGCCCATGTCTTGTCTAATCATGCCCCCTCTCCTCTGACCCCCCTAGAGAGAGAGAGAGAAAGCGAGAGAGCAAGAGAGAAACGTCTAAGATATATTTAGAGAAAGATACAGCTAATATCGGTTTTATTCACTTCCCTACTAAATGTGAACACACACACGCACACCCTCACACAGTTCTCACCATGTCTCCAGGCCACCTCCTCCCTCTCCGTGGTGGGCCTGACCAGCCTGAAAAGCCCTCCTGTTCCTCGTCTTCCTCTCTAACATACACCCCCTGATGGTCACTGAGACAGAGAGTGTGTGAGAGGGAGAGATGGTGTAAAAATGGACCCTTCCTCCACTTGTTAAGGTAATCACTGATCTGACAGATTGGGTGAACACAAGGATCCATAGATCAGTGATGACTCCAAGAAAGGGAGGAAGGAATAATTGTAATATTCAAAAGAAGCCCCATCATGTCTTCACTGTGTTGTAGTACCTCCCGGCAGCCAGGGGGCGCTGTGAGAGCCTGCCTCCAGGTATGGTGACCTTCACTCCCTCCAGCCTCTCCTGTCTCCTCCTCTCCAGGTCATGTCTCAGGTCTCCGGGATCTCTCACCGCCAGCTGCTGCCTCTGATCACAAAACACATCAATAACACATCACTCAATCAACCAATACATTCAGGAACCAATCAGTCCATCGACATATCCATCTTAAACCTCTATACACATTATTGTACCTGCATGCGGCCAACTTTAGAGAAGACAGGTTCCATATCAGGTTCTGACATACTCATGTTGAACAGCCTGGAGGAGAGGGAGAGGAATACAAATATATTGTTTGTAAACAGCACAATAAAGGCTTAAACAAAAGCTCTAAAGATATTAAAATTACCATAGTAACCAGGTGTTCATGTACCTGTTCAGAGTTGGTCCTTCTTCCTCCTGCTCCTCCTCCTCAGGCAGACCTCCATCTTGGGGGCCAGAGAAACGCTCGTTCAGTGTCACGCCATCACCCCTAAAGTAATGCTCTGGAGAAAATCAGAGAAAGAAAGAGTAAGAGATTGATTGCCTTGAAGGTTGTGATAAGTATCTATCGGTTCTGTCTGAGGTGGGCACATTAGTGTCAATGAGCGGTGTGTGTGTGTGTACACAAGTGGCTGTGTGTGCGTATACTCAGGTTGTGTGTATTTGTTTCGTTTCCTAACCTTTGACCTGGTGCACCAGGGTGATGATCTCCTGGGCGAAAGTCCCAGAGTGCATTGCGGACTCCTGGTACGTCCCAGAATGCTCTAGCATGGGCAGGAAGTCTAGGCGCTGTTGGCCCACGTTGACCAGATCCAGCGACAGCTGACGGTCTGAAGAGTAGCACAGCTGGCTGGAGGAATGATGAGAAACGGAGGAGAGGGATGAGCAACGGAAGAGGAAGGAAACGGTGGAGGCTTTACAATCTGAGATCAGGCCTGAATAATAGGGTTTAACTACGAAATTATAGTACTAGTAGCTTCTAACATAGTTTACTGTGGTAGCTAGCTGATGGGAAATGTGTGATAAGGGTTTGATTCAAGTAAAGACTGTAGTTTGGGGGTGGAACTAAGTCATTTGTTCTGAACAACAAATGTATGCATGCATGACAGTCATTTTGGATAAAAGCATCTGATAAATGGTATATATATATATATATATATATATATATATATATATATATATATATATATATATATATATATATATATATATATATATTCTGAATTCAAAAATACTGTTGTAGGGAGTTAAGTGGTTCTCTAGTGGATGTCTTATGTAAATAAAATGTAGCTAAACATTGTGTACTGAACAACCTTACCTTGACCGAGGCATCTGTAAACACACTACACTTACCTTCACATTTTAAAGCTTTAGGAAAAATGACTGATTAAGTACATCATCAAGAGCGGTTGGTTTGGACATATTTGCAAAAATGCACTTAAGTCCAAATAAGGTCAAATTGTTTCAAATGAGTTTGAAACGCAACAGGAAGAGAGTGAGACGTTACTCATCTCCAGGGATGTAGTTGTGAAACGCTGAACGCCAGTTGAGATAACGGGTGGGGTAACGCTAATGCTAACAAAGTGTATGTGGTGTAAAAGGTGCATCATCGCTCTTGATGAAATAAAAAAAAAAGTGTGTGAACAGTGATTTTCCTCCACTACATCCCTGCCCACTTCCTGTGCCAGTGTAACACTGGCATGGGTCAAAGGTGAAAATACATGCTTCTTTAAATGTTTCGCTCTCTGCATTTGTCAATCAACTTCTGGATGTCTGTGATTCACAGGAGGACAGTGTAGTTCTTGTCCTTGGTTGGTGAAATGTTGACAGTGTAGTTGCTTGTCCTTGAACGGTCCAGAGTGGACAGCGTAGTTCTTGTCCTTGATTGGTCCAAGGTAGACAGTATGTTCTCTTGCAGGTGTGGTTTTCGTGAGCAAGTTGTGTCTAGATGAAGTGTAGACTGACAGAACCCACCTGTTCAAGAGTGTTTCTGAGATGTCCTTTTTCAGAGCAATACTCAAGTGTTCATGAGGATTCATCCATGCTGAACTATTGGCTGATACATCGGCTGTGTTTGAGGTTTCAATTCCTCTTCTTCCCAAAGTGTTCATTCTGGGTCCTTTTAACTAGGCCGAGTCCAGATTCGCTGTCAGGAATACCTTAGTCCTCACTGAGTTGGGTTTCCCCTTGCTGTTGTAATGCTTTGACAGAGCTGTTTCCCTGGTGCAAAATGGAGTTCATCAATAGTCATATGGTTCTGAGAGCCTCTTGAAGAAGAGACACTATTAGTGGGATTGAGTTTGAGGATTATTAGTCCCTGATTAGTCCATGAGTATCAGTGTCAATAGGGGTGGAAAAGACAGCTGAACGTTAGCTTGTAGAAGTCAAACCGAAAGCTTTAGTGTCATGTGTTGAGTCCAAAAGTATTTTTCACTCTTTCCAATGTGGAAGGTCATCTTCAGATATTCATCATCCACTGCTTTTCTGACTGGACATCATCCTGGTCATCTCCAGGCCTTCACATTGCCTTCTGCTCTTCTCCACTCTTGCTTGTGTCTACTAGCTGGTCACTCAGGCCTTCTTCAGTTCATCCAGAAGGTGGATATCTCAGTGTGTTTAATGATTGGATTCTCCCTGGTCTGTTCACGTCCCTCTGACTTAGGCCATAGCATCCGGTCTTTACTTGTAGTCATCCAGTGTTGTCCTTTGTTCTGGTACAGCTCAAAGTGAGTTATACTAAGAACCTGTAGCCTTCGGTTGCTTTAAGGACAGCATCATTGCCTTGAGTTGTCGTTCAGACAGTTAGGTCTGCTCAGTGCTGTGCTTTATAGTCAATTTCTTTGAGTGAAACTGTTTGTTGAAAGGTATGCAGGGCCACTCCAAACCCAGTTTGGTCATAAGACCCATGCAGAACAGAGCCCAGATTTCTGAAGATATGTGGTGAGTGTTGAGAGAATTTGGATCCAAGTTTGCCTCAGAAGCGTAGGTGTTGTGAGACCGTGGCAGAATCTCCTTTAGGCCTTGAGACTCTTGAGCATCATGGGTTTAGACAGGAAGAACAATCAGGAACATGCTAATGTGTGCCCTTGAGGGTGGTCATGACGCCGACTGAGGTCGTTAAAGTCTTTGGCAAGTTTCAGTGGGAATGAGTCCACCTCAAATTAAACACATTGGATGAAGATTTAAAATTATTCTGCTTGCTTGACAGATAAGAGGGAAATCCTCTAGAAGTCTGCAGAATAATATAGGCAATGATGGAAAGAACATGTTGACTTACCTTTGGACATTGGTCTGAATAAAATACAAAAGTTTGAGCTAGTTTAAGCTATTTGAAAGTCTTGTGACTAGAGCTGGTGTTTTGGCATATGTATCCTCTCAGGCTGAGTGGGGTAAGGGTGAAGGGTCATTGCCTGTCTCAGAAAAACACTGCTTCTGAAATAAGTCCTTTCACAAGAGTCTTTTTCTGATTAGCTGATCAAGAGCTGATAATTCCAGGTGTTTCTCAAAACATTGAAAAAAAAACATGGTGGTTTCAAACTGATGTTCCTGAAGTGCAGTTCAGGACATATTCCAGCCCAAATCGTCTTCAGTCAGCCGAAGACCAAGGCACCATGCAGTGGCTCAGTGACTGACATTTATCACGCTCACCAACTCCATATTAGAATGTATTGGGCATCATGTATACAGGAAATCCTTCTATATACCAGTTGTTTGGTGCTCAGTTTGGTTAGTACCAAGACTTTCCCCCTTCTGTCTTCATGGGTTCTGCCTTTTCCTCCGAGACTCAGGTCAATCAGCTGTAGTGAGTAGCAGAACTCTTTACTTTCCAGAGCTCCTTCAGCACGTTCCAACACGCAGGCTGCTTGCTCTTTATTCATTTCAGCTGTGAAGGATGAGCTGCAAACACACTGCTGGCGTCTGGTTGGTCTCTTGGCTGGTTGTTCTCTTGGTTGTCAGGGATGCTCTCGCTGTGGGAAAGCTGCAACCACTCCCTTTGAGAGTTGCCACATTCTGCTGGGTTGTTCATTGGATGAGAGATATCTGAAGAACTGATGAGCCAAACCTCTGCCGTGAGCCATTCGGTTATTCATATGGTTGATAGTCTTCTACTGTGGCATCTCTGTCCTCTAGAATGTTGCAAAGCTGGTCTGACATGTTCTGCCCCTCTTGATGAACAATAAAATGTTATTTGGGAGATCCTGACTTGCCTCCTCTATGAATTGATTCCACCTTTCTAATCATGAGAATGTGAAGGACAATGCTGTAAAATGGCCACTCTACTAAAAGGCATTTGGCGATTCGCCACGTTTATCACTGCAATGCCCCACATCAGGAAGGATGAGTTTGATGTATATAAATTGCGTCCCATCACAAATTCTCAGCTTGTAGAATACTTGCAATGTAGAATAAAAAAATCTGTTCGAAGAATACTTCCTCCTCTAGCTGTCAATGATCTCAGGGCTTCTGACTTTGTCTTCCTGCAGTCGACAGTGAGAGTTGAAAAGAAGCATGAACTTTCACCCTTGACCCCTAAACGTTGCTGTCGGAAACACTTTACCTGTTCTGGCCCACAGGCCGGTTCATGTCCACCTTGATGGTGAGCGTCTCTTTCTCGCCGGCGCCCATGCGAGGCATTGCCATATCATTCTGCTGTTGGTTCCAGTTGGGGTTGAGATCTCTATGCTGAGGTTTCCTAGGATCCATCCTGCCCTGTGCTGGCGGCCGGACTCCTCGCGGCCCTGGTCCCCGGTCCTTCTCCCAACGGGGCTCCATGTCGCTCACCTCTGCCCAACCGGGTGCCTCCTCTCTGGGCTCCATGTCCCAGACACCTCCCCTGGGTTGATACCCCTGGTGCTCCGGAGGGGAATGCTGGGGGTTGTCATCCCGGGCTCGGTACCCCTGCATTCCCTGAAGGAGAGGCCGGGGCTGGTTCATGGAGGGCCCCATCTGTCTCTTGCCACCCTGGGCTGGGGCCCCCCTCTCCCCACGGAATGCACTGTTTCTGGCCCTGGGCTCTGTGGGACTACCTCTATCTTGGAAGCCCATGGGGCTGGCTCTCCCATGACGATCAGGGCTTCTTCTGGACTCATGTACAGGCCCTCTCCTCGCCTCGTGTACAGGCCCTCTCCTCTCCTCATGGACAGGCCCTCTCCTCTCCTCATGGACAGGCCCTCTCCTCTCCTCATGGACAGGCCCTCTCCTCTCCTCATGGACAGGCCCTCTCCTCTCCTCATGGACAGGCCCTCTCCTCTCCTCATGGACAGGCCCTCTCCTCTCCTCATGGACAGGCCCTCTCCTCGCCTCATGGACAGGCCCTCTCCTCGCCTCATGGACAGGCCCTCTCCTCTCCTCATGGACAGGCCCTCTCCTCTCCTCATGGACAGGCCCTCTCCTCTCCTCATGGACAGGCCCTCTCCTCGCCTCATGGACAGGCCCTCTCCTCGCCTCATGGACAGGCCCTCTCCTCGCCTCATGGACAGGCCCTCTCCTCTCCTCATGGACAGGCCCTCTCCTCTCCTCATGGACAGGCCCTCTCCTCTCCTCATGGACAGGCCCCCTCCTCTCCTCATGGACAGGCCCCCTCCTCTCCTCATGGACAGGCCCTCTCCTCTCCTCATGGACAGGCCCTCTCCTCTCCTCATGGACAGGCCCTCTCCTCTCCTCATGGACAGGCCCTCTCCTCTCCTCATGGACAGGCCGAACCCTGGCCTCCTCTCTGGTATTGGACCTGCTACCCAACTTCCTGAACCGCTCCTCAGTGGCTCTGGCCCGATGGTGATTGAATCGGTCGTGGCTTGGGCTCTGGTCGGGGCCACGGCCCCTCTGGTTGTCGTAGAGTTCTGGCCCTCTGCTGTTTATAATACCATGGTCATGCTCCACGATAAGGGTTCCAGGCCCCCGGCCATCGTGGCTCCCTGAGGGGCCCCTGCGCTCCCGTGGCCCTCCTCCTCCGTACCCTTCCCGGGGCCTCTCCAACGAGGGGCGGCGCACCCTAAACTCTGCCTCCTTCCCGTACCTGTGTCGACATAAAGAGCAGGTGACATGGTTCAGCACTGACCGAGGACATACGATCACGCTGACTATACCTAACAAATATACAGATTTTGTAATAGCTAGCTTTCAATTTATTTAGGAAAACACGTAGCATATGAATAGAATTTATGGGCTAATAGATAGTGCCTTACATATCGGTTAATGACAACAGTCATTCATGCAAGCTGATTAGCAATAAACAAAGCCATATGACATCACAGGCGCACAAAGCCTCTAGACTACAGCGGGTAATAATAGTAAAGTATTCAACTATATCACAGTGTACGTCATGGCAAGCACCTGGTTCCAAGGATCACAGAGACAAGAACATGTCATCCATGTTAAGCCATGCAATTCAATCTACTACTCTACGGTTACATGATTACACAGGGGACACAGTAGCAGGGTGAAGTTTGCGCTTAGAAAAAACAGGAAGCTGGGTTCTCCTCTTCAATCTTCTTCTCTCGCTTTTGGCCATAAAATTCCAATGGAACACTGCTCAAATTTACCCAGGATGCACCGCTTCATCAGCTTCCCTCCGGTTCCGGTCAGAGATGGTGCTCTTCTCTCTATGCATGTCGTCTCTGCTCCGGTCTCCATAGGGACCTGGAAAATCTCCACCCCTCCTCTCCCCCTTCCCCCCACCCTGAACCCTCTCCCTGGGGCTGCGGTCCCTGGACCTCCCCTGGCTCTTTTCCTGCTCTTCTCTTCTCCAGCCTGCAGAGGACACTATCTGGTGGTGGTCAGGACTGTAGTGAGGGTGCTGCGGGGCCAGTGATGGCAGCTTCTCTCTGGGTAGCCTCTGAGGGGAGTGGGGCAGCCCTTCGCTCCCGCTTCCTTTTCCCCTGCCACCCCCTCTGCCATCATGGGGGGAGAGCCTTCTGCGCTCGGCGTAGCCCAGCTCGTGAGGTGCCGGTGGGGTTCTGCGATGGTGGAATTCCTCTGGGGGGAGGTGGTGGTCAAGCCTGTGGAGGCCTGGGGACATAGGTCTTCTGTGGCCCTCTGGGCCATCTGGGTGGATCTCGTCCATGAAGCGAACCCACTGATCCTCCCCAGGCAGCCTGCCCAGGTCAGCCAGCACCTGCTGGGGGTTGAAGTCTGGGTCGTCCCAGGGGAACCTCCGACCATCCTGCCTGCACAGACTAACTCTGCAATAACACAAAAAAAGTATAAAATATTTGAATTGTAAAGCACCTTTCATACAGCGTGCTGAGATGAGACAACATCCTAAAGTAATCTTACTGACCCACACACTGGACTAGCATGTCAAATGAAGTGTGGAAGATATTTACCTGTGAGAATAGTGGGGAGATCGTGACCGTGGCCTCAACATTCTCTTTACCTTGAGAGATCAGTGGACAGAGAGAAAGAGTATGCATGAGTAAAATACTACAATACACAGTTCCCTTGCCGTGACGCCATACAATAAGCATCAATAAGATTTTTTACTTTTTTTTAATGTCGCTGACACATATTTTCACAGGTGCAGCCAAATGCTTGTTTCTAGCTCCTACAGCGCAGTATACCTAACAATGCAAAACAATACACACAAATCCCCAAAACGTAAAGAAATATCAGAACAAGAAAGGTCTGTCCTGAATATATAGCAATATACATTTCAGATTATTCAGCAACATCCTAGGACTGTAACCAGCATTACTATGTCGTTTAACTTGGAAAGCAAAGGGATTGAAATGTACAGTAGTAGAATAACATTGAGAACTAAACGTTATGTATGCTAGCTAGGCCATGCTAAAACCACTAGTCGGGAAGAAAACCCGACTTGGGACTATGATCAGCTCAAACGACGCAATATTTAACTAGTTACTACCAAACAATACTAGCTAACGTAGCTAACAGTCAAATAAATAGCAGTGATTTACACCAGATTAACCGACATATTTTAACATTTGTGTGTTTAACCAATTGTCGTTGCTAGGCGACACTTCAACTCCACGATTTACTCTGGGAGTTGAGCGGCGACTGGCCGGACTTTGGCCGTTTATCAGCGCCGGGTGAATTTTGACTTGTTCTCTAGTCCAGCCTAACTGGAGCTCAGACCTCACATAACATTAACACTGTCGTGTGTTATTATTTGGGTGCGGAAATCAGTCGTTTTTAATAAAAAACTTCATTTTATGTGACGTTGGAGCTCCAGTCCGCCCACAATAGTCGCTGCTGAACCACATCGTATATCGTTGAGTTGAATCGGCTCTGTCGTAGCTGCTAGCTGTTAGCTGTATGGCACTTACCCCAGCGCACGTTCCTACCAAAACTAGAGGATACGTAAACCAAAACACCAGTCTCGCACACACGATTTTATTACACAACTACTAGCTAGTAAGTAATGACGATCAAATATATCTCATATTGTAATTTCGTTACAATATGAAGGATGTCGCATTGTCTGCGTTCAGGAAGTTGTACAGTTGACTGTCTTTGCCTCGCGACATCAACACAGAAATAGACTAAACTGCCTTTGACCCGGAAACACACACAATAAGGATAGCGCCACCGTTAGGACGTTTGAGTCACAGACGAAGGGGGTTAGTTATATAGTCTTTGCTTGAGTTGTTTCTTCATAGCCACTCTGAACTAGATGTGTCCCTTACAATTAATTTTTGAAACAAAACTCACTGTAGAATACAAAAGTATTTTTCACAAGACTGAGGATATACAACATTAAGAACAGCTGCTCTTTCCATGAGCAGGTGAATCCAGGTGAAAGCTATGATCCCTAGCTTATTGATGTAATGTATTAAATCCGCCAGTCAGTGTAGATAAAGGGGAGGAAACAGGTCAAATAAAGATTTTTAAGCCTTGAGACAATTGAGACATGGATTGTGTATAAATGCCATTCAGAGGGTGAATGGGCAAGACAAACGATGTAAGTGCCTTTGAACTGGGTATGGTAGTAGGTGCCAGGCGCACCAGTTTGTCAAGAACTGCAAAGCTGCTGGGTTTTTCATACTCAACAGTTTCCTATGTGTCAAGAATGGTCCACCACCCAAAGGACATCCAGCCAACTCGTGCTGGTCATGCTGCTCCTCCAGTTTCAACTGTTCTGCCTGCGGCTATGGAACCCTGACTTGTTCACCGGACGTGCTACCTTGTCCCGGACCTGCTGTTTTCGACTCTCTCTCTCTCTACCGCACCTGCTGTCTCTAACTCTGAATGATCGGCTATGAAAAGCCAACTGACATTTTCTCCTGAGGTGCTGACTTGTTGCACCCTCGACAAACACTGTGATTATTATTATTTGACCCTGCTGGTCATCTATGAACATTTGAACATCTTGGCCATGTACTGTTATAATCTCCACCCGGCACAGCCAGAAGAGGACTGGCAACCCCTCAGAGCCTGGTTCCTCTCTAGGTTTCATTCTAGGTTCCTGCCTTTCTAGGGAGTTTTTCGTAGCTACGTGCTTCTACATCTGCATTGCTTGCTGTTTGGGGTTTTAGGCTGGGTTTCTGTATAACACTTTGTGACATCAGCTGATGTAAAAAAGGGCTTTATAAATACATTCGATTGATTGATTGACACAACTGTGGAAAGCATTGGAGGCAACATAGCCAGCATCCTTGTGGAACGCCCTTCAAACACCTTGTAGAGTCCATGCCCCAACAAATTGAGGCTGCTCTGAGGGCAAAGGGACGGGGGTATGCTGCTTGTGCTTGGTGTTTATAAACAAAGTCACAGACATGGCTTGATGACATTTTATTGTTGTTTTCAGCAGTTAGATCCATGCACCACGTCAAAAGTTATATATTCCACCAAGCTGCAGTGACAGTGTTAAGTGATTTTTAGTGAATAACATTCAGAACTTAAGTCTTAAGTTTACTTCATTTACCCTTGGGATACAAAGAAAGCATTAGATTATGAACGAGCACAGAAAGAGAGAGGAAGAGAGATGGACGGACTGGCTGATGGACGGAC
>NC_138319.1:28585000-28622500 GCF_965601325.2 Salmo salar | reverse complement strand
GCTGATCCTAACTGTTATAGGCTAATTTCTATTTTGCCCTGTTTATCAAAAGTATTGGAAAAACTTTCTTGATGTCTATTGTGTTCTCTCTGGTATGCAATCTGGTTTCCACTCAGTTTATGGATATGTCACTGCAACCTTAAAGGTCCTAAATGATGTCACCATTGCCCTTGATTGTAAGCAATGTTGTGCTGCTATTTTTATTGACTTGGCCAAAGCTTTTGATATGGTAGACCATTCCATTCTTGTGGACCGGCTAAGGACTATTGGTGTCTCTGAGGGGTCTTTGGCCTGGTTTGCTAACTACCTCTCTCAAAGAGTGCAGTGTATAAAGTCAGAACATCTGCTGTCTCAGCCACTGCCTGTCACCAAGGGAGTACCCCAAGGCTCGATCCTAGGCCCCACGCTCTTCTCAATTTACATCAACAACATAGCTCAGGCAGTAGGAAGCTCTCTCATCCATTTATATGCAGATGATATAGTCTTATACTCAGCTGGACCCTCCCTGGATTTTGTGTTAAACGCTCTACAACATAGCTTTCTTAGTGTCCAACAAGCTTTCTCTGTCCTTAACCTTGTTCTGAACACCTCCAAAACAAAGGTCATGTGGTTTGGTAAGAAGAATGCTCCTCTCCCCACCGGTGTGATTACTACCTCTGAGAGTTTAGAGCTTGAGGTAGTCACCTCATACAAGTACTTGGGAGTATGGCTAGTACTTGGGAGTATGGCTCAGCACATATCAAAGCTGCAGGCTAAAGATAAATCTAGACTTGGTTTCCTCTATCGTAATCACTCCTCTTTCACCCCAGCTGCCAAACTAACCCTGATTCAGATGACCATCCCACCCATGCTAAATTACGGAGACATCATTTATAGATTGGCAGGTAAGGGTGCTCTCGAGCGGCTAGATGTTCTTTACCATTCGGCAATCAGATTTGCCACCAATGCTCCTTATAGGACACATCACTGCACTCTATACTTCTCTGTAAACTGGTCATCTCTGTATATTTATAAAACCCTCTTAGGCCTCACTCTCCCCTATCTGAGATACCTATTGCAGCCCTCATCCTCCACGTACAACACCCGTTCTACCGGTCACTTTCTGATAAAGGTCCCCAAAGCACACACATCCCTGGGTCGCTCCTCTTTTCAGTTTGCTGCAGCTAGCGACTGGAACGAGCTGCAACAAACACTCAAACTGGACAGCTTTATCTCCATCTCTTCATTCAAAGACTCAGTCATGGACACTCTTACTGACAGTTGTGGCTGCTTCGCGTGATGTATTGTTGTCTCGACATTCTTGCCCTTTGTGCTGTTGTCTGTGCCCAATAATGTTTGTACTCTGTTTTGTGATGCTACCATGTTGTGTTGCTACCATGTTGTTGTCATGCTGTGTTGCTAGCATGCTGGGTTGTCATGTGTTGCTGCCATGCTACGTTGTTGTCTTATAGGTCTCTCTTTATGTAGTGTTGTGGTGTCTCTCTTGTCGTGATGTGTGTTTTGTCCTGTATATGTTTTTAAAAATCCCAGCCCCCTGTCCCCGCAGGAGGCCTTTTGCCTTTTGTTAGACCGTCACAGTAAATAAGAATTAGTTCTTAACTGACTTGCTTAGTTAAATAAAGGTTAAATAAAAAGTATAAAAAAATACACACATCCCTCTGCACATCCTTCTGACCCGACAAACACACACACCTCTCCTCCTCCTGTCGTAGTTTGTCCTCCTGTTCTTTCTGTACTCTGGCCAGACGCCGCCTCTCAGCCAACAGTCTAGACGCCTCCTCTGCATCCGTTGTCCCGGCAACGTTCCTGCCTGTGGGCGTACCTGGAGAATCTGTGAGGAGGGAGGAAGGGAGAGAAGGTGGAGAAGGTGAGGAGCGGTGGAGTAGAGGGGGAGTGGGGCAGAGACATAGAGACAGAGATGACTCTGGTGTACAGCAGACACTGATGAAAGCAGTTTTCTCTGAAGCGTTCTGTTGTCTCCTCTAGGGTGGCTCAGGTTGCACTCTCTCTCTCTCTTTCTGTCTATCGATATATATCTCTCTCTTTCCCTCCACCCCTCTCTCCTCTCAAGGGTAAAGCATATATCAGTGGTGAGTTCTGAACACACCCACGAGCACATGCAATCACACGCACACACACACACACATCCCTACCTGCAGCCAGGTCTCTGCTGCAGGACTTGGGGATCTTCTTCTCTGTTGCATCCGGCTTGGAGGACTTCCTCTCCAGGGTTCCATGACCCCTGGCCTCATGGTTGCCTTCGGTTACCGGGGGTCGCTGGCGGAGGGGGGAGGGAGGGTACTGTCCCGGGGAGCAGGGGGATTGGGCACGACTCTTAGTCGACCTCACCCTGTAATAACAATTCACTTTACTTGTATCTTTTATACTACGTAGTAGGTGAAGCTTCTTTACAATAAATATATATTATAATACAAAATAAAAAACAGGAAAACCAAGAAACCTTTTGGGCGTGCCCACTGCTTTGCTATTGGCTCTGGGGGAGGAGCTTCGGGTGGGAGTGGTCGGAGATTCGAGGCGTCTCATTGAAGAGTCAGTCAGACAGGAGGCGGGGCCTCTCTCTGTCTAAAAACACAAAAGAAGAAGTGAACGTGTGCTCAGAATAATAATGTAGTAATATAAATGCATGTACACACATCTATGGTACTGACTGTGGGTGTTCTGGGGGTCTTGTCCTCCGGGGGTCCATTGCTTGCCTTCCTGGAGGGGGAACCTTTGTAGGCCGGTCGCTGGGGGCTGGGGGATGCTAAATGAGGGGACACACCACACACTGCATTGTCATAGTAGGGCAGAGAGACAGACAACGAAGAGAAACACACAAGAGAGAGTCATATTATATACTGTTGCTTGGCAACACACATACCTCTTTCTGGTGAGTGCAGGGAGGCTGAAGAGTTGGAGAGGCGTTTAGTGATTGGCTGGTCCGGGGAGGGTGGTGTCAGGAAGTCACACACTGCAGAGAGATGCATGAGAAAGAGTCACCCCAGAGGGACAGGAAGAGGTAGGAGTCTTCTTACCCCACAAATACTAATACTACATTCATATTTTCTCTACCTTCCCTGAAGTGTACACTCGTTCACTTCCACAAATGGGGAGGGTTCGGAATGGACTGAAATATGGTGGAAACTCATATATGCATATGCTTATAACAATCTTCACATCAATGAGAGAGAGGGATGAGTGCACACTTTAGGGAGGAGGATAAAGAAAACAGGTAAGGTCAGATATGTCTATGTGGTTAGGGGCAACTTGTACCTGGAGCAACGGAGACACATCACATTACACACAAATCACAATTAACACAAATCACAATACACACACATCACATTACACACAAATCACATTACTCACCAATCACATTACACACAAATCACAATTAACACAAACCACATTACACACAAATCACAATTAACACAAATCACAATACACACACATTACATTACACACAAATCACATTACTCACCAATCACATTACACACAAATCACATTACACACAAATCACATTACAATGCACACAAATAGGAGACACACAATACACACGAATCACATTACACACAAATCACAATCCACACAAACCACATTACACACAAATCACATTACACACAAATCACATTACACACAAATCACATTACACACAAATCATAATACACACAAATTACATTACACACAAATCATAATACACACCAATCACATTACTCATGAATCACAATACACACAAAAAGGAGAAACACAATACACACAATCACACACACAATAACATTACACACAAATCACATTACACACAAATAGAAGACAAACAAATCACATTACACACAAATCACATTAAACACAAATAGAAGACAAACAAATCACATCACAATACACATAAATCACATTACACACAAATCATATTACACACAAAAAACATTAGACAAATCACATTAGACACAAATAGAAGACACACAAATCACAATTCACACAAATCACATTACACACAAATCACATTACACACACATTACATTACACACATATCACATTACACACAAATCACATTATACACAAATCACATTACACACATATCACATTACACACAAATCACATTATACACAAATCACATTACACACAAACCACATTACACACAAATCACATTACAAATAAATCACATTACACACAAAAAGGAGACACAATACCAGAACATTACTCCGCAGTTATTCTTTTTTTAATATATTTATTTATATATTTAACCTTTATTTAATTAACTAGGCAATCCAGTTACGAACACATTCTTATTTACAATGACGGCCTACCAACAATGACGGCCTACCAACAATGACGGCCTACCATGGTTAGTGAACAACTATGCCACAAATTCACCAAAACATCCGACACACTGACCGGGCTTCAGTTTGACTTCCGTGTTGTATAGTAAGAGACTAATGTATGTTCCATCTACAGTGCATTCAGAAAGTATTCAGAGCCCTTGTCTTTTTCCACATTTTGTTACGTTACAGCCTTATTCTAAAATGGATTACATTGTTTTTTCCCCCCTCATCAATCTATACACAATAGCCCATAGTTCTCTGCAGATCCTCTCAAGCTCTGTCAGGTTGGATGGGAAGTGTCGCTGCACAGCTATTCTCAGGTCTCTCCAGAGATGTTCAATTGGGTTCAAGTCCGGGCTCTGGCTGGTCCACTCAAGGACATTCAGAGACTTGTCCTGAACCCACTCCTACGTTGTCTTGGCTGTGTGCTTAGGGTTGTTGTCCTGTTGGAAGGTGAACCTTCGCCCCAGTCTGAGGTTCTGAGCACTCTGGAGCAAGTTTTCATCAAGGATCTCTCTGTACTTTGCTCCTTTCATCTTTCCCTCGATCCTGACGAGTTTCCCAGGCCCTGCTGCTGAAAAACATCCCCACAGCATGATGCTGCCACCACCATGCTTCACCGTAGGGATGGTGCCAGGCTTCCTCCAAACGTGGTGCTTGGCATTCAGGCCAAATAGTTAAATCTTGGGTTCATCAGACCAGAGAATCTTGTTTCTCATGGTCTGAGAGTCCTTTAGGTACCTTTTGGCAAACTCCAAGCTGGCTGTCATATAGCTTTTACTGAGGAGTGGCTTCCGTCTGGCCGCTCTACCATAATGGCCTGATTGGTGGAGTGCTGCAGAGATGGTTGTCCTTCTGGAAGGTTCTTCCATCTCCATACAGGAACTCTGGAGCTCTGTCAGAGTGACCATTGGGTTCTTGGTCACCTCCCCGACCAAGGCCCTTCTCCCCAGATTGCTTAGTTTGGTCAGGCGGCCAGCTCTAGGAAGAGTCTTGGTGGTTCAAAACTTCTTCCATTTAAGAAGGATGGAGGCCTCTGTGATCTTGGGGACCTTCAATGCTGCAGAAATGTTTTGGTACCCTTCCCCAGATCTTTGCCTTGACACAATCCTGTGTCGGAGCTCTACGGACAATTCCTTCGACCTCATGGTTTGGTTTTTGCTCTGACATACACTGTCAACTGTGGGACCTTATATAGACAGGTGTGTGCCTTTCCAAATCATGTCCAATCAATTGAATTTACCACAGGTGGACTCCAATCAGGTTGTAGAAACATCTCAAGGATGATCAATGGAAACAGGATGCACCTGACCTCAATTCAAGTCTCATTGCAAAGGGTCTGAATACTTATGCAAATAAGGTATTTCTGTTTTTTATTTTTTATATATTTGCTAACATTTCTAAAAACCTGTTTTCGCATTGTCATTATGGGGAAATGAGGGAGATAAAAAGTATTTAATCAATTTTAGAATAAGGCTGTAACGTAACAAAATGTGGAAAAAGTCAAGGGGTTTGAATATTTTGCCGAATACACTGTACACATCGATACACACGAATACACTGTATACATCGATACACACGAATACACTGTATACATCGGTACACATGAATACACACACGGATCCTCTAGCACAAAGGAGAGAGTATGGTGTTATGTTAGTGTGTGTCTGAGTACCTGTCTCGAGGGGTGGGGGTTGTCGAGACTTCTGCATATCCTATCAGCTGTGTGTATGTGTGGTTAGACTGCTGCAGGCAGACAGGAAGTATATGAACTCTCTGTTCTGATTGGAAGGAGCTAGTGGACCCCGAGGACCAAAGGGAGACAACATGTGTGGTGAAAACAACCATATCCATATTCATGCACAGACCCCCCCCCCCCCCCCATGGGCACACAGGGAGGCAGCAGAATTCACTACAAAACACACAATCTGATAGGACGAAGGATACTTGGGACAAAATAAAAAGAAATGCATGAACATTATTGTGAATACAGACACAATAGAATAGAATAGAATTCTTTATTGCCCTGAAAGAAGAATACATGTATTGAACTAGCAATACAAAGCATAACACACATGCAGCCAAACACAACAACTGCACACTAAAGGTATCAGGTGGTCTGTACCGTTCCTGGATTGGTTGGGACTGGCAGCAGAGGCGGGATAATGAGGCAGAGCTGAGCCAATAGCATGAGAGGGTGGGGTCTTAGGGTTACCTGTTAGCAGGTGTGGCAGAGCAGAGAAAACAAAGCATTACACACGCACCTGGGTGTTGCAATCCTACACACACACCTGAGTATAAAATGATACGTACATATGTACTGTGTACGCACACCTACACACACACCTATGAGTCTCTGACACAAACACAGACACACACGTGAGACCGGAGCCTGCATGCTGCAGCATCAACTGATCTCAGTTCAGATCTACCATCCATCTGCTAGTTGGAACACCAGTGATCTATAGTGATGGTAGAGATCAGTAATTAAAGAAGAATGGACAAAGGTGGTGATACTCCAGACTGTACCAGGGTTGTATTCACTGTAAGAGACACTATACAGTAAGATTCTATACTGTAGGATTCTATACCATAGGATTCTATACCGTATGATTCTATACCGTAGGGTTCTATACCATAGGATTCTATACTGTAGGATTCTATACCGTAGGGTTCTATACCGTATGATTCTATACCGTAGGGTTCTATACCGTAGGATTCTATACCATAGGATTCTATACCGTATGATTCTATACCGTAGGGTTCTATACCGTATGATTCTATACCATAGGATTCTATACCGTATGATTCTATACCGTAGGGTTCTATACCGTATGATTCTATACCATAGGATTCTATACTGTAGGATTCTATACCGTAGGGTTCTATACCGTATGATTCTATACCATAGGATTCTATACCGTATGATTCTATACCGTAGGGTTCTATACCGTATGATTCTATACCATAGGATTCTATACCGTATGATTCTATACCGTAGGGTTCTATACCATAGGATTCTATACTGTAGGATTCTATACCGTAGGATTCTATACCGTATGATTCTATACCGTAGGGTTCTATACCGTATGATTCTATACCATAGGATTCTATACCGTATGATTCTATACCGTAGGGTTCTATACCGTATGATTCTATACCATAGGATTCTATACCGTATGATTCTATACCATAGGATTCTATACCGTATGATTCTATACCGTAGGGTTCTATACCGTATGATTCTATACCATAGGATTCTATACCGTATGATTCTATACCGTAGGGTTCTATACCGTATGATTCTATACCATAGGATTCTATACCGTATGATTCTATACCGTAGGGTTCTATACCGTATGATTCTATACCATAGGATTCTATACCGTATGATTCTATACTATAGGATTCTATACCGTATGATTCTATACCGTAGGGTTCTATACCGTATGATTCTATACCATACGATTCTATACCGTATGATTCTATACCGTAGGGTTCTATACCATATGATTCTATACCATAGGATTCTATACCGTATGATTCTATACCGTAGGGTTCTATACCGTAGGATTCTATACCATAGGATTCTATAAGGTATTGTTGAAGAATGTGGTAAACTAGGTTTTCTACAAGAGGGCCTGATCCTCTACATCCGCCTAGGCCTGATGGATGGAGTGTGTGTGAATCATTGATGGAATTATAAATGCACCACAGAGTCTGGCTATTGCTCTGGTACTGCTCACTGATGGCAGTGGCATCGCTGAAAACACACACACACACACACACACACACACACAACACACACACACACACACACACACACACACACACACACACACACACACACACACACACACACACACACACACACACACACACACACTATACAAATATAAAATGTAATTGCAACTCCTATAATAACCTTATCCATAACACTGCCACAACAGCACGGGTAGACAGATTATGAGGGTGTGTGTGTAGAGAGACACCAACCCAACGATGGGTGTTTACATACGCAGTAAATATCCCCTGTCAATGTGTGTGTCAAGGTTAGATACGTATTCTAGGCCGCTGCTGGGAATCAGGCCTGTTTTCCTACACACTGATGCTCACCTCAGGAATAAACAACATCACACACACTGATGAGGGAGGGTTGCAGCACTTCACAGAAACAGCTGTTTCTGGAGATACCCACACACACACACACACACACACACACACACACACACACACCACACACACACACACACACACACACACACACACACACACACACACACACATCAAACACACACACACACACAGTATTCTTGAGCTAAATACACACCTGTAACAGCATGATTAAAGTGGCACAGATAGAATTGTCTTATCATCACAGAGTCATAATGCTGTTGGCACGCACGCACGCACGCACGCACGCACGCACGCACGCACACGCGCACGCACACGCACGCGCACGCACACGCACACGCACACGCACACGCACACGCACACACACACACACACACACACACACAGAGAGACACACACACACACACAGAGACACACACACAGAGACACACACAAGCCTTTCCCAAGCTGATGAGTTTAAGTCAAAGCGTTGTTCTCCCCTGCATTGCAGCCTCCACACCCTTTCCCTCTCTCTGTCCTCCCCACTCTCTCTCTGGTAACTGGTCTTCCTCTCTCTGTCCTCCCCACTCTCTCTCTGGTAACTGGTCTTCCTCTCTCTGTCCTCCCCACTCTCTCTCTGGTAACTGGTCTTCCTCTCTCTGTCCTCCCCACTCTCTCTCTGGTAACTGGTCTTCCTCTCTCTGTCCTCCCCACTCCTCTCTCTGGTAACTGATCTTCCTCTCTCTGTCCTCCCCACTCTCTCTCTGGTAACTGGTCTTCCTCTCTCTGTCCTCCCCACTCTCTCTCTGGTAACTGATCTTCCTCTCTCATCCCTCGTTTCTCTCCATATTGCCCTTTATCGCTCTACTCTTTATTTCAGGTGGTCTATCTCTCATCCTCCTGCCCCCATCATCTCTCTCTCGCTCGCTCTCTCCATCTCTCTTCTCTAGTTTCCTTTACCATTTAGCTGTCTTAAACTGTCCCCACCCTTTCCTCCATCCTTAATACATCCCATCACCCCCTCTCCTCTCTCTCTTTCTCTGTCCCTCTCACTCACTTCATCTCACACCTCCCAAACCACCATACCCTCCTATCAATCTCTCCCCTCCCCTCTCCAGCCTGTCTCTCCCTTCTGTTTGACCCCCATGCTCCCCTCCTCCCCCCCAAGTGTACTTACCCTCTTCCCCTCCGGGTGGTCCTCCCCAGGTCCAGCGTTTAGGCCTGTTCTCCATAGGGTATCTGCTGTCCTCCCCCATCTGTCTGTCCCTCTCTCCTGTTCTCTCTCTTCTTCTCACCAGGGCCTCCAGTCTCTCCTGTTCGTTGCGTTCCAAAACGGGGAAAAATAGACACTCTCTCACCGAACCGTTGCTACGACGACGAGCACCCGGTGATGCACACAGAGAAGGCTGCGCCATGGTTACCAGTCACTCTCTCCTCCAAGTGTGTCGGTTTGTTCACTCGCTCACACTGTCTGCTGCTCACTGATAAATGAACTAGGGCCTCGGCTTTCTCTATCTATCCCCCACCTCCTCTCTCTATCCCCTCTCTCTTTATCCCTCTCTCTCTATCCCCTCTCTCTCTATCCCCTCTCTCTTTATCCCTCTCTCTGTCAGTGTCTGCTGCTCCCTCTAGGCAGCTCTGTTTCTCTCTCTCACTTGCTCACCCCACCCTTTCTGTCTCTGCTCACCTCTTTCTCCCTATATTGTCTCCTTCCTATCCCCTTTCTCTCTCTCTTTTTCCTTTTTCTCTCCTCCTCTCTCTCAGATGATGAGTCTATTTCAGAAAGCCAGACAGAGGGACAGCAGGTAACCTCCATTCCCCTCCCCCAACCCTCTGTTAACGACACCCCACTAAGCTCTCTCTCTCTCTCACACCACACACACACACACACACACACACACACACACACACACACACACACACACACACACACGCATATATACACACACACATCATAGGGATATATACACACACACACATCATAGGGATATATACACACACAGAATGTGAATAGGGTGATAAAACAGGTTGCTTTTGTCACATGGCGGATGCTTTTTTTCCCGTTGAATTCTACACTCTCTCTCTCCCTCCCTCCCTCCCTCCCTGTATCTCTCCCCCATTCCTTCATCTGCTCAGTGACTGTATTTCTCTGGTGGGTTAACTCCTGCCTGTCTGGACTACTGAGATCTGTAGTAGAAAGAGAGACAGAGGCTCTGATGTCATTTACCGGAGACAGACACACATCCCCCTCTTTCCCTCTCATTTCAATCCGTCTCCTATACACATTTCAATTCACACGCATTACATAAACTGCTATAAATCTTCTTTGTAACTGTGTTGGGGAAAGAGCCAGCTGAGGTTGCAGTGTTCTCTGTGAGGAAGGGAAAACCCCACCTCAGTTTGGGAGAGGAAGAGGGACTCACACCAGGAGAGGAGAGGGTTAGGAGGGAGGCAGGGAGGAGGGGTGTGAAGACTGATGAAAGAGAGATGGAAAGAAAGAAAAAGGGATAAAGAGATACAGAGACATAGAGGGAAGCCGAGGGGAGGAGAGAGAGGGAGAAAGAGGGAGAGGGAGAGAGAGAGAGATAGAGAGAGAGAGGGAGAAAGAGGTTGGAGGGGCAGAGGGAGAGAGAGAGAGGGAGAGAGAGGGAGAAAGAGAGAGAAACACAAGCACAATGCAGTGCTATCTGGCCCTAAATCGACAGTACACCGTGGCTAACTATTTGACCATGGTTACTGATTAAAACCTTAGAAAAACCTTGAGAAAGTACAGGCTCAGTGAGCACAGCCTTGCCATTGAGAAGGGTAGACACAGGAAAACCTGGCTCCCTGTAGAGGAAAGGCTGTGCAACCACTGCACAACAGCAGAACCTGAGACAGAGCTGCATTTCCTGACAAAATGTGAAAAATATAAAACAATTAGAGAGTGTCATTTCCCCAAATTTGAAACCCTTCTCAAGGTTTGAAAGACCTCTCTGATGAGAGTAGGCTACCAGTACTGTTGGGGGAGGACGCAGAGAGCTGTGGGTTGACAGCGCACCACATAGCTGCCTGCCATAAGTTGAGGGACAGTGTCTGACAGACCAATCAACCTACACATGTACTCTACTGTATGCTTATTGTTATTGTTCAATGTATAGTTATTTTGACACTTGGTTATTGTTGTTACTGTTGTCCCGTTGACAATTTTGATTCTCATTATTTTCATATTTGGTAAAGGAATTTATATGGTCTCATTGTGACGACGGCCGTTACAGAATCACCCACCAGAACAGGACCAAGCAGCGGAGGAAGGAGCAGCACCAGGAGAAGAGCGTTCAAGATTCCTGGAAGTGGGAGGAATTACTGGACGGAAAAGGACCATGGGCTCAAGCTGGGGAGTATCGCCGCCCGCAGTGGGAGATCGAGGCAGCGAATGCTGAGAGGCGCTGGTATGAGGCAAGGGAGCGCAACAGGCACGAGAGGCAGCCCCAAAACATTTTTTGGGGGGGGGCACACGGGGAGTGTGGCAGAGTCAGGTTGGAGACCTGAGCCAACCCCCCGTGCTTACCGGAAGCAGCGTGGTACTGGTCAGGCACCGTGTTATGCTATGAAGCGCACGGTGTCTCCAGTGCGCAGTCATAGCCCGGTGCGCTATAGGCCAGCCCCCCGCAAGTGCCATGCGAGTGTGGGCATCGAGCCAGGGCGGATTGTGCCAGCTCAGCGCGTCTGGTCTCCAGTGCGCCGTTTCGGTCCAGGTTATCCTGCGCCGGCTCTGCGCACTGTGTCTCCGGGGCGCTGGGAGGGCTCAGTTTGCCCTATGCCTGCGCTCCGCCCATGCCGCGCAAGAGTGGGCATTCAGCCTGGAGTATGGGTGGCAAGCCTACGCACCAGAACTCCAGTGCTCCCCCACAGCCCGGTTTATCCTGTGCCTCCTCCTCGGACCAGGCCTCCAGTGGGTCTCTCCAGCCTGGTCTATCCTGTGCCTCCTCCCAGGACCAGGCCGCCAGGGGGTCTCCCCAGCCTGGTGAGGTCTCCCCAGCCTGGTGAGTCCTGTGCCTGCGCCCAGAACCAGGCCTCCTGCATGTCTCCCCAGCCTGGTGAATCCTGGGCCAGAGCCGCCCGCCAGTCCGGAGCCGCCAGAGCCGCCCGCCAGTCCGGAGCCGCCAGAGCCGCCCGCCTGTCCGGAGCCGCCAGAGCCGGGCACAGCCAGAGCCGCCTGCCAGCCGGGCGCAGCCAGAGCCGCCCGCAGCCAGAGCCGCCCGCCACCCGGGCGCAGCCAGAGCCGCCCGCAGCCAGAGCCGCCCGCCAGCCGGGCGCAGCCAGGGTCGCCCGCCAGCCGGGCGCAGCCAGGGTCACCACCTAAGTGGGCCAAGCCGAGGGTGGAGCGGGGTCCACGTCCCGCACCAGAGCCGCCGCCGTAGGAGGGCCCACCCGGACCCTCCCCTTTAGAGTCAGGTTTTGCGGCCGGAGTCCGCACCTTTGGGGGGGGGGGGGGGGGGGGTACTGTAACGCCCTGGCCATAAAGAGGGTTTTTTTGTTCTCTATTTTGGTTAGGACAGGGTGTTTTGTTTGTAGTGTTCATTCGGTCATTAAAACCTTTTATGATGAACACATCCTCCGCTGCACCTTGGTCTCATTGCGACGACGGTCGTTACACAAACCTCTGGGAATTATTTAAAGCTTGAGTGATAGTTGAGTTCAACAATTGGGATAACATTTCTCGTGACAATATTGTAAATATCCAAAGTAAGCTTTGGCAATATGGACATTTTTACGTCATGCCAATAAGGCAAAAGCAAATTGAATTGAGAGATAGAGAGAGAGGGGGAGAGAGAGAGGGAGTGAGAGAGAGAGAGAGAGAGAGAGAGAGAGAGAGAGAGAGAGAGAGAGAGAGAGAGAAAGGGCTAGGAGGGGGAGAGAGGGAGAGAGAGAAAGGGGTAGGAGGGGGAGAGAGAGGGAGAGAGAGAAAGGGGTAGGAGGGGAGAGAGAGGGAGAGAGAGAAAGGGGTAGGAGGGAGAGAGAGAGGGAGAGAGAGAGAGAAAGGGGTAGGAGGGGAGAGAGAGAGGGAGAGAGAGAAAGGGGTAGGAGGGGGAAGAGAGAGGGAGAGAGAGAAAGGGGTAGGAGGGGAGAGAGAGGGAGAGAGAGAAAGGGGTAGGATGGGGGAGAGAGAGGGAGAGAGAGAAAGGGGTAGGAGGGGAGAGAGAGAGGGAGAGAGAGAAAGGGGTAGTAGGGGTGAGAGAGAGGGAGAGAGAGAAAGGGGTAGGAGGGGGGAGAGAGAGGGAGAGAGAGAAAGGGATAGGAGGGGAGAGAGAGAGGGAGAGACAGAAAGGGGTAGGAGGGGGGAGAGAGAGGGAGAGAGAGAAAGGGGTAGGAGGGGGGAGAGAGAGGGAGAGAGAGAAAGGGGTAGGACGTGGGGGAGAGAGAGAGGGAGAAGCAGAGTAATCTGTGATAGTGGATGATGTCGCTACGGCAACCCAGAACCCGACAGAACCTCCACAGAGTTCTACAGAAGAACACACAAACACACACACAAACACACACACACCTTCTAAATAACTAGAGACAGATTTAATCAGTTGAGTGCTTTAGATTAATAGATTAACTTGTATTGTTTACAAATCGAATCGATCGGCAATAATCAACCAACATCAATTGTACAGACTACCCCTGGCTTCATATCCATTCTATCACATCCTATTAGGAAACTGTCATCTAGCTGGTCCTACTGTTCATGTCTAGATCCTCTTCTAGACCCACACTGGAAACTACTGTTCATGTCTAGATCCTCTTCTAGACCCACACTGGAAACTACACCCTGCAGGTACTGTACACCCTGTGTGTGTGTATGTATGTGTGTGTATTTATTTGTGTGTATGTGTATTTATGTGTGTATTTCTGTGTGTGTGTGTGTATTTATGTGTGTGTGTATTTATGTGTGTGTGTGTGTGTGTGTGTGTGTGTGTGTGTGTGTGTGTGTGTGTGTGTGTGTGTGTGTGTGTGTGTGTGTGTTTATGTGTTTGTGTGTGTGTGTATTTATGTGTGTATTTATGTGTGTGTGTGTGTGTGTGTGTGTGTGTGTATTTATGTGTGTGTGTGTGTGTGTGTGTGTGTGTGTGTGTGTGTGTGTATTTATGTATGTGTATTTATTTGTGTGTGTGTGTGTATTTATGTGTGTGTATGTGTATTTATGTGTGTGTGTGAGTGTGTGTGTGTGTGCGTATTTATTTGTGTGTGTGTATGTATTTCTGTCTATGTGTGTCTTGAAAACCACATGAATTTCACATGTGAACATGTGAAGTGTTCCAAAAACACTTTTTTTCTGTAAGGGAAGTGTGTATGATGACAGATATATGCAACATGTACTGTCTAATTCCAGGAAATAACATATGATACGCTAGCGATGATGTCATGATGCAGCCCCAGAGACCGCCCAATCATTAAGTCGTTAACAGAAAGGGGAGGGGCTGTATGCAATAGACACACAATGCCCCCTCCCCCCTACCCAACCCAGACCCTGCGGGAAGATAATAGTTTGATCTTGGGGTTAGGACCCTGATGGGAGTTCTTAACTCTAAACGCACCAGCACAGCCCTGGCTTAGACGGAATACAAAATGTCCACCGTCGAATTTCAAATCATCAGTTGAGATGTTCACCAACGGCTACCTTTTGAAGCACATCTAAACTAACCCAACAGGCAGACCATACTCAACCCAATGCAGAGAAAGAGATGATAGAGATGAGATAGATATGAGAGAGGGGGGGGGGAGAGAGAGAGAGAGAGTAACTAGATGACGGTAAATAGGGTGGGGGTAAAATAGTGATGGAGGTGGAAGGAACAAGAAGAGAGACAGAGGGAGCAAAAGAGAACCATAGAGATCCTGTTAAATTACTAGAGGGGCTTTGACATAAACCCTGAAAGTTCCAGAATGATATGATGATGGCAGCTATCTTGGTCAGGGAGAAATCCAAACCAGACTAATTGGAATGAATGGCAGTAGAGGCATAAGTGATTAATTTCCTGATTTTACTTATGCAGAAAAATGTAAGTAAGGCATGTGATATATCAGTGATTGTGTAATATAATTATTGTCAACCTAAAATATTCTCATATAATAAAATATATGGTTTATACAAATGTTCTGTATAAATAGCCTCTAAAATATATGTTAACAGACCATAAATGTCTCCTTGTTTGTTTTCTTGGAAAGCTGTGAGTTATATTATGATACAGTATCAGTTGCATTGACAGCTTGTCTGATTCCTATCAGCTGGTTTCAGCCAGAGTACGGCTGTGACTGCATTGTTTGAATGGGATGTTGGCATATTGGCAGTTCATTTGACAAATGTATGGAATCATTCCTCTAAAACTGTCTGACTAGCTTTTATAGTGCAGATAAATTCTTCAAATTCATTGTTTTACACTCTTATCACAGCACTGGCTGACCATGGTTGGCCAACTCCCTGACCAAAATGGCTGACCTTTTATACTGTCAAAACAATGTTCCTGTCCATTCTAGTATTCAAATTCCTAATTCTATGGAGGGAGCATAGTAGCTTGACCTCTGACCTTCTCCTCCTCGTCCTGCTGTCGTCTCCTCTCCCCCACTGCTGCCCTCCGCTCCTCCTCCCTTCTTTTCTGCTCTTCCAACTTCCTCCCTCGTTTGTCTGCACAACGCTCCAGCTGCTGCCGTACACGTTGCTCTTTATCACGCAAAAACTCCTCTACACACACACACACACACACACACACACACACACACACACACACACACACACACACACACACACACACACACACACACACACACACACACACACACACACACACACACACACACACACACACACACACACACACACACACACAGTGTGGTTTTGTTTTACTATCCTTGTGGGGACCAGAAGTCAATCCAAGGATAGTAAAACAACAAACATTCAGACAAGTGGGGACATTTCGCCTGTCCGCACAAGGAAAACCCTTTTTTTTAAGCTAAGGGAAGCCGGGCTTCCCCAAAAAATTGACCAAGAAAAAACTACAATTCTTTATTCCCTTTATGTTTCAGCAAGAGGCTGAATCTCACAGGAGAAAGCATCCAAGCGAGCGGAACAGTGTAGGCCATTTATCTGATGCTGTCTGGTTCAAACAAGTATGACATTGTTAAACAAGAATTAAAAAATATATATACAAATAAAAAGTATGACATTGTTGCCACCAGTAGCATTGAATGCGGGAAGTGAGTGGAAATTTGGCCTCAACAAAGAAAGTATAAAATAATAGCCAATCAGAATTGAGCTAAACTGAGTGAGCTCAACTTTGAATGGTCCTGGCGCACCAAAAAAAAGTGTCAAGGGAAACCAGCTTGGATTTGGCATCACACATATCAAATCGCATTGAGAGCATACGTTATTGACAGAAACAACTTGAATTGTTGTTGTCCCCCGGTGGCTAGCTAGTTGTTTTTGGTGTCTTTTAGTTGTCACTGTATTAGACTAAGCAGAGGTGATTTGATGGTGTTGAAGTTGAAATGGTGCTGGAATAGTGGAGGCAGCTCCTGTTTTCTTTGTGACTTGTGGTAACTCTCTGTGGTTCTAAATCAATAGTTGTTCAGTGGTCCGAAAATGTAGGAAACATTAACTTGCTTGACCATGCTGTAGGTCATGTCTCATGTTTGTTACAGTCAATATGCTTTGTGGACTTCACCAGACAGAGGTTACTCTCCTGTTTTGTGATGAAACAGAGGTGTGGTTGAGTTTATTCTGCCACTGTGTCTTCTTATTGTCTCAGCATTTAGGCCTGTACATCACAGTGTCAAGGCATATGAACTAACAGGTTATAGAGCAAACAACACAATTATCATAACACATACAGTGGGGGAAAAAAGTATTTGATCCCCTGCTGATTTTGTACATTTGCCCACTGACAAAGAAAGGATCAGACTATAATTTTAATGGTAGGTTTATTTGAACCGTGAGAGACAGAATAACAACAAAAATATCCAGAAAAACGCATGTCAAAAATGTTATAAATTGATATTTCCCTCATTAAAATGCAAATCATTTTATAACATTTTTGACATGCGTTTTTCTGGATTTTTTTGTTGTTATTCTGTCTCTCACTGTTCCAATAAACCTACCATTAAAATTATAGACTGATCCTTTCTTTGTCAGTGGGCAAACGTACAAAATCAGCAGGGGATCAAATACTTTTTTCCCCCACTGTAGGTTGTAATAGGTTCTTTTGGGGGGGGTCTTGGCTTCCCAGTGATTGTGATCTTATCCACGCACCACTAGTTTAGGGTTAGAATTAGGGTTAGGTTTAGTTTTAGGGGTTAGGGAAAATAGGATTTTGAATGGGAATCAATTGTTTGGTCCTAACAAGGATAGTAAAACAAATGTGTGTTTGCGTGTTTGTCACAACAACAGATGACAGTGCCATCCAGTCAGTTCAGTTGGAAGCAGTGATTCATACCATGACTCTTCTCTCTCTCCTCTCTCCCCCTCACTAGCTGCACTCTGTCCATCCGCGGTGACCCTTACACACACGTAGAAGAGAGAAGAGAGACAGTCAGTGAGCATATAGAGGGCAATGATGAACAGAAGAGAAACTCACAGCACATCACGTGTTTCATACTGTTAGAAAAACATTGGAGAGGTTGAAGTATACTGCTGCTTGCACCAGTACTAAGATGCATTAAATTAACAACAACCTGGATCTACAGTAGATATTCAGCCCGTCTTGGAGAAAGCTACTCAAACCCGGATTCAGCACATACATGCTTTTTAGTCCAGGAGTAAACTTAATCTGGTTAATGAATCTAGCCCATACAGATACAATGGAAGATCAAGAAAATATGTTTACCTGCTGGGCTGTTGTGATTGGACGACAGACGAGAAAGGGACGCATGCCCATTGGTGAGTGGTCTTGTCCCAGTGATGATGGGCGAGGTCATGACTGCTGATTGGAAGGTAGAGTCAGTCACACACAGCTGCCAGAACAGAACATTAAACTTTAGCACAGCGGGCTCACACAGTCAATCTTTACACATGCAGGTTCGATTCCATAGAATTCTATTTCAATGTTGGATTTCCGGTCGGTCAGACACTATATCCCCGGCCTAGATGACACCGGACCCAGTCTGTATGTGAGGGGGAGAGATATACATCGTCCAGGTGACCTGGAGGTCATCCCTCCATTTAGCTAGAGGACAGTGGGCAGGGTACTGTGTGGATTATGGCTGTCTGTCTGACAGACTGTCAATAGACAGAAACAGCACAACAACGAGGTGCAGCAGGGTCATGTCTATGCTCAAACACACACATTTGTTTTACTATCCTTGTGGGTTAATTGATTCCCATTTAAAATCCTATTTCCCCTAACCCCTAACCCAAAACTCTAACCCCTAACCATAACCCAAAACTCTAACCCCTAACCCAAAACTCTAACCCCTAACCATAGCCCAAAACTCTAACCCCTAACCCCTAACCCAAAACCTAACCCCTAACCCTAGCCCAAAACTCTAACCCCTAACCCTAGCCCAAAACTCTAACCCCTAACCCAAAACTCTAACCCTTAACCATAACCCAAAACGCTAACCCAAAACGCTAACCCCTAACCCTAAACCAAAACGCTAACCCCTAACCCAAAACTCTAACCCTTAACCATAACCCAAAACGCTAACCCAAAACTCTAACCCCTAACCCTAGCCCAAACCTCTAACCCCTAACCCAAAACTCTAACCCCTAACCCAAAACTCTAACCCCTAACCCTAGCCCAAAACTCTAACCCCTAACCCAAAACTCTAACCTTTAACCATAACCCAAAACGCTAACCCAAAACGCTAACCCCTAACCCTAAACCAAAACGCTAACCCCTAACCCTAATCCAAAACTCTAACCCCTAACCCAAAACTCTAACCCCTAACCATAACCCAAAACTCTAACCCCTAACCCTAACCCAAAACTCTAACCCCTAACCCTAGCCCAAAACTCTAACCCCTAACCCTAGCCCAAAACTCAACCCCTAACCCAAAACTCTAACCCTTAACCATAACCCAAAACGCTAACCCAAAACGCTAACCCCTAACCCTAAACCAAAACGCTAACCCCTAACCCTAATCCAAAACTCTAACCCCTAACCCAAAACTCTAACCCCTAACCCTCCCCCTAACCCTAACCCTCCTAACCCCTAACCCGAAACTCTTAACCCCTAATCCTAACCCCTAACCACAGCTTCTACCCCCAAGACATAAGACTGCTAAACAACTAATCAAATGACCACCGGACTATTTACATGGGGGGTGCAACTCAATATTAGGAAGGTGTTCTTAATGTTTTGTACACTCAGTGTATATACACGCTATATGCACACAGCAAGAAGCTAGTGTTCTTTACTGTCATAAGATATGTACATTTATGTAAATATATGCAGTCAGATCTGCCCCATGCGTATAAACACAGCTTATGTTAAAAAAAAATGGTTTCTTCATCTTGAGAGATAAGTCACATTTCAACATCAATAAATAAATAAATCTGCTAACACTCACTGAGTCAGGTGAGTTATAGTAACATTCCCTATAATACAAACATGCCCGTTCATTAACCAATACGGAAATGTTTCATTTAAGCAAAAGAAGAACAATTGAATAGAGCAAAAAACACAATCCCCTAACAATATCCTTATCCCAAGCCTAGTACCATCATCCAATCAAAACAACCGGCAGTAAATCCTGAGCACATCATCATCATCATCATCTCACCTGTCACCTGGTGCCCAGCGCCTGGTTTGACTGTGGTCATCTCTGTTCCCACCACTACTGTCCCTGTGCGTCTGACTCCTGATTCACGCCGGCCGCCGCAAAACAGCAGCAACAAATCAAACCAGCCTGAACACGACTGCGGCAGAACCGAGAGAGAAATACCAGAGAAACAGACTGGAGTGATGCCAGGAAGAGAGAGAGAAATACCAGAGAAACAGACTGGAGTGATGCCAGGAAGAGAGAGAGAAATACCAGAGAAACAGACTGGAGTGATGCCAGGAAGAGAGAGAGAAATACCAGAGAAACAGACTGGAGTGATGCCAGGAAGAGAGAGAGAAATACCAGAGAAACAGAGTGGAGTGATGCCAGGAAGAGAGAGAGAAATACCAGAGAAACAGACTGGAGTGATGCCAGGAAGAGAGAGAGAAATACCAGAGAAACAGACTGGAGTGATGCCAGGAAGAGAGAGAGAAATACCAGAGAAACAGACTGGAGTGATGCCAGGAAGAGAGAGAGAAATACCAGAGAAACAGACTGGAGTGATGCCAGGAAGAGAGAGAGAAATACCAGAGAAACAGACTGGAGTGATGCCAGGAAGAGAGAGAGAAATACCAGAGAAACAGACTGGAGTGATGCCAGGAAGAGAGAGAGAAATACCAGAGAAACAGAGTGGAGTGATGCCAGGAAGAGAGAGAGAAATACCAGAGAAACAGAGTGGAGTGATGCCAGGAAGAGAGAGAGAAATACCAGAGAAACAGACTGGAGTGATGCCAGGAAGAGAGAGAGAAATACCAGAGAAACAGACTGGAGTGATGCCAGGAAGAGAGAGAGAAATACCAGAGAAACAGAGTGGAGTGATGCCAGGAAGAGAGAGAGAAATACCAGAGAAACAGACTGGAGTGATGCCAGGAAGAGAGAGAGAAATACCAGAGAAACAGACTGGAGTGATGCCAGGAAGAGAGAGAGAAATACCAGAGGAACAGACTGGAGTGATGCCAGGAAGAGAGAGAGAAATACCAGAGAAACAGAGTGGAGTGATGCCAGGAAGAGAGAGAGAAATAGAGAGAGAGAGAAAGAGACCGAGTGCGAGAGAGAGAAACAGAGAGAGCGAGAGAGAGAAACCAAAGGGGGAAATGAATGTTTTCGAGTGTCTTCGAAGGTAATCAAAGTCAATCCATCTGATACATTTGGCCATTTAAAAGAAAAAAGTATTATTTCTAATGAGAGTTTAATCCATATCTGCCTGGTTTAAGTCACATACCAACATACGTGCCAGAGGGCTCTAAATTACGTCATTATTTACATCAAATAGAGTCCACACATGTCGGTTCAGTGGTCTGTCTCTCTCTCACATGTCTCTCCCACATACGCAGACCCCGATTGGATAATTCATAGACTAAAAATAGCACAGAGGGAACAGTGACTAACAGCAACTAATAGTCAGAGAATCAGCAGCGGGGTCTATGACAGCTTTCCCGGAGTAGGGCTGGAGGCAACTAGGGGCCACATGCATGGTTATACCTGGAACAGCTGTTGCTGCAGTTTGGCTCCATGAAAATATTTATGGAGCCGTTTGATTGTTGCCAAAACGTGCTCAAAATGAAAGATGTTTTATACTTGACTATTGATTTGTAATTACATTACACAGGCTGGCTGGTATAGTCCCCCGTGTAGTTGTTTAGTCATGATGCGGCACACAGAATGGAATGACAAGAAAGCACTATAATTCCTGAAGCAAATTTCTGGGGTGGGATTCATTCAAATGCAATTTACAGCCTCTTTCAGACCTCTGTTTCACGCAGAAATCCGATTATCCCATCTTTTCTCCATTGGTTCTCTCTCCGAGCCATTATAACAGTGTTGCTTCCGTCCCTCTCCCCACCCCTACCTGGGCTCCAACTAGGGACCCTCTGCACACATTAACTGCCTCCCACGAAGCTTCATTACCTATCGCTCCACAAAAGCCACGGTCCTTGCAGAGCAAGGGAAACAACTACTTCAAGGTCTCAGAACGAGTGACGTCACCGACTGAAATGCTGTTAGCGCACACCTCGCTAACTGGCTAGCCATTTCACAGCAGATCTCTCATCCCTCTCTCCCTTTTCACCCAGCTCCAAATATCTCCCTGGTGAGCGTTTAAAGGAACATTATTTGGGCTAATGAAAACGCACACATTTGAATAAGGTTGGCTACTGTGAGTGCTTATAGAGAATGTGCTGCACCAGAGCTTCGTTGTACATGGCACGTGCAGTGAGCTGATAACACTGGGCCTCGTGGGGGTGTATTATGCAGAACAGCGGCGCCAAATAACAGTTGACAGATGCGCGTGTCAGATACTGTATGTTCTAAAGGAATTAACCTATACGTCTGCCCTGATTATAAAGGGTCTGTCTGTTCAGGCTACATTTCAGAAGCAGTGATAATATGAGGAGACGATAAAAAAAGATTACAGGTCACCAGCCCAGTACAGCTCCACTCGGTTTGGGTCAGTAACATGTAAAGGGTATGTCCCTCTCCTATTCTTTCCGGCTGCGTCATCCTCACTCCGACATTGATTTACACACAAACATCACAAATATAAAGACCATTAACATTCGATGCAAAAACAAAAATATCTGTATTGCAACAGCTTTGTATTACTGGAGTTACAAAAAAAGGCTTCAATGTATAACGTTATTAATGCTCACCACCAACAACCCTGTGGATGAGGTTGAGCTGTAGCTCAGTGGCACCACCTAGTGGTTGATACATACAAGCACAGGCTGCAGTCTTTCTCAGGGAAGAAAGGAGCTGTGTGAAATGTAACGTCAAAAAGATCCATGGAATTAAGTTCTTTATTGGCGATCGCAAAAAAATAATAATAATAATAAAAAAATATAAAAATCTGCCTTATTACATCATAGCTCAAGCGCTGTCTATGGTGTTAAAGACACCGTTCAGTGATATTTAGCTAGCCTGGTCCCATTGTGTATGAGCTGCAGCCAACTCCTCTGTAGATGCCAAGCCTTACATGACATCTTTGGCATGACAGTGAAGGAACAGAGGAATTGGCTCCAGCAGCAACAGACTGGGCCACCAGGCTAGTTAGGAGGTAGTCATTTCCTCTGACAGAACTCAGCAGTCTCTAAACCACAGCCGGGAGGGGGGTGTCACAAAGCAGGAACAAGTAGAAACAGACAATTAGCATTCCTAAATATTCTGAAATAACATGAAATGGACAGTGGTATAATTGACCAACATCCAATTTTCTAGATTATTTTAGGAAATAAATCAAAAGTAGTAGCTATATGTGAATGTTTTTCAAAAGCATCACCCTAACTTCCTTGAACTGAGTGATGCTTTGTGACACACTGGTAGGTGATCAAAACATAAAACCAACAGACAAAATACACATGGGGAAACAAAAGAAAAATACAGTGTTGAAAAACAGAAGGTGGGGATATGTAGCCTTCATTTTGGCATTGATCAATAGAAACAAAACGTTCTCTAACTGCAATATGGCATAATCGGAATACGATATAGAATTAAAGAAACATTCCAAAGGATAGAGGCATCTTCAGGAGAAATCCGTTTTCCGTAATCAATAAACATATTTAATCCTAACTAATATAAAGAGCGTTGCTAACTAGCAAATATGATACAGGACAAAACATAAAATGGTTAATCTTTTTATTGCAAATCTAGAGATTCTATACTTGTAAGTAAATTCCACTCCGCATGAAATCGATATAAATACATTAAAAGGACACCGCAAGAAATTGCGAGCAGCTGCAGTCATGTTATCAATGAGTTAGTGGGAGGGCTGAACGTCCTTGAAGTATGTTGTGTGGCCGAGGTCGTCACTAGTTAACACAGCCACAAATGTGGGCAGAGGGTACAGTGATTCCGGTAGAGAAGTATCGAAGTCCTGTGATGATTTTCAGAGCGGATGGTAAAACAAAAATCCCACCTTCCCCTAGAAGGTCCTTAGATCTGGAGGATAATGACAGAGGAAAGGAGGTGGGCGAGAGGAGGTGGGTAGGGGGCGAGAGGACAGAAGAGAGGTGGGGAGAGGCGGCAGGGAGAGAGATACGGATGGAGGGTCACCAGATGGTTAATCCTGTCATTGCAACAGTTCCAACCTACAGAAAGCAATAAAAGATACTGATTGAGCACTTACATCATCAATGTCCTCGTCATCATCTCCGATGTCGTCAAACTGGATGTCTTCATCGTCCCCGGGACCAAAGGTATCCGTCTCGTTGATCTTGGCTGAGGGGAGGAGACAGGAAGAGGAGTCAGAGAGACAACAAGGATGTGCAAACAAAACAACTCAGGAATTTAATATCTACAAAACCAATCATTGGGCCAGCGGTAGTCATCATGGGCTGTGTCTCAATCATTTCTATCTTTCTTCCCTCGTCTCTTCTCCTGCATGACCACTCTTCCAATCCCATTAGCTGTTACCATAGGGAAAGCTCCTCTTCATAGTACTCACCGTGCTCCGGCAATTCTCCGTATGCCTTCAGACTCCTGGCCTCGTCTGCATTGTACTTCAGGATCACATCAGCTTTGTTGTCCTATAGCGGGAGAAAAAAACCTAAACTCAAACCTGTTTTTATGATACAGTGACAATAGGGCTGAGCGATATAAAACCATCTTTATTTTTTCCAAACAATGGGCGATTTCCGATTTATATATCGATTTTTTACATGTTCTCTGAATAAGCGTTGTTGTACAATTAAAGGTCAATAAACTGCATTCAAAACAGTCAGCAATAATCTAATGAATTCAGGGAGTGTGTAAGTATACCTAGGCTAAATATAAGCCTTCCACAACCATAAGACCAACTAATAATGTCATTATTTAATCCAAATAGTTTAACCAGCTTTTTTTCTTCAATAATCACTGATCTGGCTTTCAACTCAGTCTATGAAAATGTCCTTTTGTTACAAATTGGACCAGAACCAAGCACATCCCCACTAATAAACTTCTTGTAGCACAATAGAAAATTAACACAGCACAGGAGGCTGCTGAGGGGAGGAAGGCTCATAATAATGGCTGGGATGGAATGCCAGCCATGTGTTTGATGCCATTACACTATTTCCGCTCCAGCCATTACCACGAGCACGTTCTCCCCAATGAAGGTCCCACCAACCTCCTGTGTAACACAGGTCTTAATAAACAATCTCTCAAGCACAAGCCCACATGCTAATGAGTAGTCAGATAATGTTTAGATTTCAAGTCTAGCCAACTTGGATCTATTTGTTAGCCAACAAGGTAGAACAGTTGAACTGCTATGAACACACCCTCCTGTCTGCCTCTAACTGTTTGAACAGCATGCTAGCCTGTCCACTTTGTTCACATGTTGAAATCAAGTAGCCTACCTGGATAAGATGCTTATTTCTCAGAATTAGTTGCCAATTCCTGGTATAAATGTGTATTTTTATTCTCATTGCACATTTATAAAACAACTAGAAAGCTAGAACAGCTGGTAGCAAAAATTCTGCTAGTGGCACGTTGCACAGAAAATGAGCATTTCTTTTCCAGAAACAATGTTCATTGATAAGCTACTCCTGTTTTAGTAGGGTCTACTCTCTGTACGTTTTATGAGTTGAGAGATAAAAAGGTATCATTAGAAAGGTTTAGTTCTCATCTATTACTCTCAAATAATGTCTCGGTGGCTTTCAGTGTCCATAGGACCCATTCTGTTGGACCAAACCTCAAATGCAAATAGCGAGTTGAAACAGCTTTTTGTCATAGAGGAAGAAGTGATGTTTCATCTGTTGTTGTTGTGAGTGGCAGGGACTTGGTGTATGAGTGGGAATGTATACACTGGCACAGAAGGAGCAAAGGAGATAAGACCAAAAAGACAACAAGTGGACATAAAACGCTCATAAAAACAAAATTTGATTCTTGCGATACAGGCACTGTGCGCTAAAAAACACATTTGAATTATAGTCGACTATAACTACTCATTATAGCGATAACTACTCACTATAACTACTCATTATAGCTATAACTACTCACTATAACTACTCACTATAACTACTCATTATAGCTATAACTACTCACTATAACTACTCATTATAGCTATAACTACTCACTATAACTACTCTCTATAACTACTCACTATAACTACTCTCTATAACTACTCACTATAACTACTCACTATAACTACTCATTATAACTACTCACTATAACTATAACTACTCACTATAACTACTCATTATAGCTATAACTACTCACTATAACTACTCATTATAGCTATAACTACTCACTATAACTACTCATTATAGCTATAACTACTCACTATAACTACTCATTATAGCTATAACTACTCACTATAGCTACTCATTATAGCTATAACTACTCACTATAACTACTCTCTATAACTACTCATTATAGCTATAACTACTCACTATAACTACTCACTATAACTACTCATTATAGCTATAACTACTCACTATAACTACTCTCTATAACTACTCATTACAGCTATAACTACTCACTATAACTACTCATTATAGCTATAACTACTCACTATAACTACTCATTATAGCTATAACTACTCACTATAACTACTCATTATAGCTATAACTACTCACTATAACTACTCTCTATAACTACTCATTATAGCTATAACTACTCACTATAACTACTCACTATAACTACTCATTATAGCTATAACTACTCACTATAACTACTCATTATAGCTATAACTACTCACTATAACTACTCTCTATAACTACTCATTATAGCTATAACTACTCACTATAACTACTCATTATAGCTATAACTACTCACTATAACTACTCATTATAGCTATAACTACTCACTATAACTACTCATTATAGCTATAACTACTCACTATAACTACTCATTATAGCTATAACTACTCACTATAACTACTCTCTATAACTACTCATTATAGCTATAACTACTCTCTATAACTACTCACTATAGGTATAACTACTCACTATAGCTATAACTACTCACTATAACTACTCATTATAGCTATAACTACTCACTATAACTACTCATTATAGCTATAACTACTCTCTATAACTACTCATTATAGCTATAACTACTCACTATAACTACTCACTATAACTATAACTACTCACTATAACTACTCACTATAACTACTCTCTATAACTACTCACTATAACTACTCATTATAGCTATAACTACTCACTATATTTACTCACTATAACTACTCTCTATAACTACTCACTATAACTACTCATTATAGCTATAACTACTCACTATAACTACTCATTATAGCTATAACTACTCACTATAACTACTCATTATAGCTATAACTACTCACTATAACTACTCACTATAACTACTCTCTATAACTACTCACTATAACTACTCATTATAGCTATAACTACTCACTATAACTACTCATTATAGCTATAACTACTCACTATAACTACTCATTATAGCTATAACTACTCACTATAACTACTCATTATAGCTATAACTACTCACTATAACTACTCATTATAGCTATAACTACTCACTATAACTACTCTATAACTACTCATTATAGCTATAACTACTCTATAACTACTCATTATAGCTATAACTACTCACTATAGCTATAACTACTCACTATAACTACTCATTATAGCTATAACTACTCACTATAACTACTCACTATAACTATAACTACTCACTATAACTACTCATTATAGCTATAACTACTCACTATAACTACTCATTATAGCTATAACTACTCACTATAACTACTCTCTATAACTACTCACTATAACTACTCTCTATAACTACTCACTATAACTACTCATTATAGCTATAACTACTCACTATAACTACTCACTATAGCTATAACTACTCACTATAACTACTCACTATAACTACAACTACTCTATAACTACTCATTATAGCTATAACTACTCACTATAACTACTCTCTATAACTACTCATTATAGCTATAACTACTCTCTATAACTACTCATTATAGCTATAACTACTCACTATAACTACTCATTATAGCTATAACTACTCACTATAACTACTCATTATAGCTATAACTACTCACTATAACTACTCATTATAGCTATAACTACTCACTATAACTACTCTCTATAACTACTCATTATAGCTATAACTACTCTCTATAACTACTCACTATAGCTATAACTACTCACTATAGCTATAACTACTCACTATAACTACTCATTATAGCTATAACTACTCACTATAACTACTCATTATAGCTATAACTACTCTCTATAACTACTCATTATAGCTATAACTACTCACTATAGCTATAACTACTCACTATAACTACTCATTATAGCTATAACTACTCACTATAACTACTCATTATAGCTATAACTACTCACTATAACTACTCACTATAACTACTCATTATAGCTATAACTACTCACTATAACTACTCTCTATAACTACTCACTATAACTACTCTCTATAACTACTCACTATAACTACTCATTATAGCTATAACTACTCACTATAACTACTCACTATAGCTATAACTACTCACTATAACTACAACTACTCTATAACTACTCATTATAGCTATAACTACTCACTATAACTACTCTCTATAACTACTCATTATAGCTATAACTACTCACTATAACTACTCATTATAGCTATAACTACTCACTATAACTACTCATTATAGCTATAACTACTCACTATAACTACTCATTATAGCTATAACTACTCACTATAACTACTCTCTATAACTACTCATTATAGCTATAACTACTCTCTATAACTACTCACTATAGCTATAACTACTCACTATAGCTATAACTACTCACTATAACTACTCATTATAGCTATAACTACTCACTATAACTACTCATTATAGCTATAACTACTCTCTATAACTACTCATTATAGCTATAACTACTCACTATAACTACTCACTATAGCTATAACTACTCACTATAACTACTCTCTATAACTACTCATTATAGCTATAACTACTCTCTATAACTACTCACTATAGCTATAACTACTCACTATAGCTATAACTACTCACTATAACTACTCATTATAGCTATAACTACAACTACTCTATAACTACTCATTATAGCTATAACTACTCACTATAACTACTCTCTATAACTACTCATTATAGCTATAACTACTCTCTATAACTACTCATTATAGCTATAACTACTCACTATAGCTATAACTACTCACTATAACTACTCATTATAGCTATAACTACTCACTATAACTACTCATTATAGCTATAACTACTCACTATAACTACTCTCTATAACTACTCACTATAACTACTCATTACAGCTATAACTACTCACTATAACTACTCATTATAGCTATAACTACTCACTATAACTACTCATTATAGCTATAACTACTCACTATAACTACTCATTATAGCTATAACTACTCTCTATAACTACTCATTATAGCTATAACTACTCACTATAACTACTCTCTATAACTACTCATTATAGCTATAACTACTCACTATAGCTATAACTACTCACTATAGCTATAACTACTCACTATAGCTACTCATTATAGCTATAACTACTCACTATAACTACTCATTATAGCTATAACTACTCACTATAACTACTCATTATAGCTATAACTACTCATTATAGCTATAACTACTCACTATAGCTATAACTACTCACTATAGTCGCCCAGCCCTAAGTGACAACCAAATGCACAGTCACCCACAACAACAGCAGTTGTAAACTTGCTGGTCATCTCACCTGGTAATCTCTCAGACCCACCAGAATGATATCTGACGCATTAATCCACACCTGAAATAAAAACATAAGAACGCTTTTACAAGGACTTAAATCAGATGAATGGATAACAATCTAAAGAATTGGTTAATACACAACTGCAGCCCATGCTGTGTCGCGGTTGATAGTCCATAGTGGGGAGAAAAGAAGAAAAAAAACATTGAGTCTGCATCATTCAGGGTTTCCCCTTGTGTGTCAATATGATGGGCGTGTTTGGTGTGTGTTCCTACCTTTTTCCTGAGTTTTCCTCGGATGTGGCAGAGCCGCTTAACTCCATCAAAACACATGGCTTCTAACCTCCCATTACCCAACATTTTAATCACCTGGGCATATTCTACAGGAAAGAGAGAACGACTTAACATACACAACATCACAGGAGTTGGGAACACCTGAGTGTACACTACAGCACAGGGGAGAGGGTTACATTGCTCCCACGGAGTAGGGCCATGTTGATCGTAATGCTTGTATACCTTCACCCTCAATACAACACACGTCTGCTCTAAAAACAGGGCTGCATTTTTATCTGCATTCCAGAAACTTGGAAAAAAAGGAGCTGTACATTCTAGAGCATTGTCAGGAGCAGTTGAGGTATTCCACACAGGGGAGAGACTGGCAGTTCTAATTCTAGAACTGGTGTGCGTGCAGGCTTTTGCTCCAGCCAAAGCAGTAACACACCAACTAATCAACCAATCATAGTCTTCAACAAAGACTTGATTCAGCCATGTTGCCATTTGGCTGGAGCAAAAGCCTACACCCACACAAGCCCTGGTAAAGACCCCTGCCCGTCCGCCACTCACCCTGCCCGTCCGCCACTCACCCTGCCCGTCCGCCACTCACCCTGCCCGTCCTCTTTGAACACCAACTCTCTCTTCTCTGACTCATTCTCATTTTTTCCACGTCGACGATTCTTTCCTCCCTTACCTGGAGAGGACAGAGAGAAATAAATTAAGTCATATAGACCACTCACATTTTTGTCATTTAGCAGACACTTTCGCTCAGACTGTATTTAACTACTGTAGCTATGTACGGTAAAGGTTCTGAGTTTCCACTATGAAATCAGAGTACCACACCCAATAGCTAACCTATACTGTATTATTATAGTGTTTCAATGTCAACCTCACATCACCAACTTTTATTTTATCCAACCTTTATTTAACTAGGCAAGTCAGTTAAGAACAAATTATTATTTACAATGACGGTCTACTACGGCCAAACCCCAACGACGCTGGGTCAATTTTGCCGGATTCGAACCAGGTACTATAGTGACGCCTCTTGCACTGAGATGCAGTGACTTAGACTGCTGCACCACTCGGGAGTCCAACTACAGGAGGTACATGATGTGTTATAGCAACATGTGAAAATGTTTTACAGGAATAGAGCGCAGATATGCCATATGGCCAACTACAGTCAGTACGTGAAACCTTCTTGCTAAAATCCTCCAGGCAAATGTAGCTAGCTGACAGCTGTTTGAATGGGTTCATTGAGTCAATAACGTTAACTGCCATTAAAATGCCCGTGTTAGCACCATAAGTGGCTAGCAAGCCAGCTAGTTAGTTAGACGACAAGTCATGTGAGCCCTTAACAGTACAATTTAACGTCAGAACGATAATACAGCGAGCTGGCTGCTCTTAACTTACCTAGTTTGTACGTACTTAGATTTGTGAAAATATATGCTACGAAGCTGGTGGTTACCGTTAGTCATTTTGTTCTCTAGCTATTCAACCGTGTCACGTTTTTACTGAGGGACAAGTTCCGGGAATAGACGGCACTTCTAACTTTACCTTTATTCTTGGGCATATTCCGTACAGCTCAGCTCTTCGTCCCGTGGTGATTGGATGGCGCTTACTGCTATATGAACAATACTGAGAAAGAAAAACGGGCCAATTTCTCCCGGAAAACCAATTCATCACTTGTGCACCGGTTTACGCATGCGCATGACATGTCATACAAAATGGTAAAGCTTTATTTACACATGTGAAACAGCAATACACCATGCTAGAAAGTTACTGTCTTTCTTTATCATTTACGTTTCGGAATGCAACAATATTACACGTTTAAATCAAACACACCAGACCATTACACAAATCATATATTAATTTGAAAATATTTGAAAATATTTATTTTCTTTGTAAATGTACTTACTTGGGAATGGACCACAGACACAGTGGAAACATATGGAACGTATTGACTAATATTTTAACATTTTTATATGCTGGAACTGGGTAAGTGTTTAGAATAATAAAACCTATCGATTAAATATACATTTTATATTTATATTTTATATGATCCATTCCAATAAAAATAATATAGCCTAGGTTAAATGCTCGTTCAGTAGAAACACTCCACTACAGTAGGTGGCGATAGAGCACATTTCTGATAATAAAACAGAAGAAGTAACAACCTGCTAGCTGTTTTAGCAATCCATGATAAATTATAACGTTTTGGTAGCTGGAAAATATGATTGTGGTTGAATTTACACATATCCATGGATATTTCTGAATTCACCACTGTTCGAACTTCATAGCCAGATAGAGAGAAAGTGAAAAGTCAACGTGCGGATATAAATTAGTTACTCTACACTGTAGATAGCTTAGCCACAGTGCTAGCTGTTAGCAGACACCAATAACAAAGATACTGGTAGTCCGGGTCAGTGTGTGCAAACGCAGCTGTCACATCTCGGCGACGACACAACATTTGAAGCTAAAACGTACATCAAGTTGTGACTCAGTTTCATTAGAAAATAACTGGCTAAAGAGAAGAACGCAATGGAAATCCATAAATGCATTATTAGAGGATGCGCCAATCAATCGGACGCAATTATTCATTACAGTTTACCAGAGGAGCCCCAGAGACGCCAACGGTGGCTACAGTTTATCAATGGAAGCAACCCGGGAGAGCAAATTCCAGATGTTTCCCGTTTATGTGGCGACCACTTTACAGAAGAGTGCTTCACAAAACTTGATCTCGGTTTCACCACGAGGTTAATATTAAATCTTGACGCAATCCCATCGATTTATTCCACTGATAAAACATCGGCTTATCGGAAACACACCGTGAGTATGATATTCGCGCTATGAGGCTAGCCTACAATTATTATTATTATTTGTACATGTTTTATTAAACTTAATTTAACATTGGGCAAAACTGTTGTTTAGGCTATAGCATCAAAGACAGCCTAGGCTATAGGATCATTAATCAAAGACAGACTGAAAATGTTTTAGTAGAGAAGATGGCGGCGCAATTACTTCAAACATTTGCAGCCAATTAACTACTTAATTTCTTAAACTTTTCACTCCACCAACAAAAACATATTTTTAGTTCTTATAGGCTGATCTTGAAAGACGTTATAGCTATCTAAAATTGCCTTCCAGCCTAGCCTACAGTTTATTAAACCAAGTGTAGCCCTGAACTAGTAGTATCTATCAGTGCGCCCAGCAGCTCTGATTCAAACTCCCATTTAGCAGATATGCAAAGTTTATAATGTCAAAATCCGTCCTTTGATCACCAAATATGCATTTTCGCTTACCAACTAACGAACCAACAAACGTATTTTGACATTATAAAGCTTGCAGAGCTGGTGAATCTGAGCTTTCTGGGCGTTGAGGTACATGTACTGTTGAAGCACAACCTTCCAACACTATAACTTTAATTGAATAATGTTACTTCTAAATGAAACACTTCTTGTTCATCTCTCACAGGTGTACGCTGAGAGGGCGAAGGGGACTGGGATGTTGGAAGTAAAAATGGCCGGCATCAAGGAGGAGCCAGTGGACAGGGAGTTGGATTCGCAGATGAATCGCTGGAACAATTCGTTGGGTTCACTCAACAAGTTGTTTAGTTCAATCAAAGAGGAAGATGTTGGGGAGGATGAGAGCATTGCAGAGAGCTATGACCAGATTAGAGTGGTGAAAATAGGAGACTCACACACAGGAGATAGGAAGGATGAGGGAGGAGAGTATGGGATGGAATACTCACACACTCGCCCATATGAAGGAGAGGATGGAGGCTATGATGCCATGGTAACAGAGATTCACAGGAAAGAGAAAATGAATGTGATGGAGCGTGAGGGGGAGGTGGAGGGAGTGTTTGTGATAGAAAACTCAAATCCAGAGGAGGAGGAATATGTGGTAGAGGAGGAGGTATGGCAGATGGCGGAAGGGGGAGAGAGCAGGACGGAAGAGATGTGGGGGGAAAAGGGGAAACGGAGAAAGCTTCCGGGGCCGCAATGGTGGAGATATGAGCAAGAGAGGAGGAAAACCCAGGAAGACGAATGGAAGATGATTGCAGAGAGGGCGAGGGAGGAAGAGAGGGAGAGACAGAAAGGTCAGACTGTGGAGGGGAAGAAGAGGGTTGCAGGGTTCCGCTGCCCACAGTGCAGCAACACCTTCCAGTCCCGAAGCGAGTTACTGGAGCATAAAACCGGCTGCTGCACTGATGCGAAATACGCCTGCCCAGTGCCGCTCTGCCCCCAACGCTACCCATCCAAGGGCTCCCTGAGGACTCACATCTGCTTCCACCATGTGAAGGAGGACAACAAGGAGGAAAAGGACTTGGATGCTATCCGGAAAGCCAGAGGAGCCGGGGAGCATCAGAATAAATACCAACCCAGCCATAAGAAGAAATTCTTCTGCCCACTCTGCAACACATACTACAGAAACCAGATAGTCCTCGACAAGCACTCTCGTAGTCACACCAGTTTCCACAAAGTGATGTTGTGTTGCTCCTTCTGCTCTGTGGAGATGCTGAATAAATTCACAATGAAAAAGCACTACAACACGGAACACCCAGGCAGGGTCCCGCGCTGTGAGATGTGTGAAAGAAACTTCTCCTCGATCGACAACTTTCTAACACATCAGGTTAGACACGTGGCCGTGACTCCTTATTACTGCTATGAGTGTCGCATCTACCAGCTCACCCAGAGGGGCCTCACTGTCCACCTGAAAAACCACGCTCTCAGACGCAACCAGAAGCAGCTGGACCGGCAGTCTGGGAAACTCAACAAACCTGACAATACAGGGAATCATAGTACAGCCCCTCTGAAGAAAAGCCCCTCCCCTCTACCAAACAATCCTGCACATCTACAAGATAACCACGCCCATCTACAAGAGATCAAAGAAGAAGAATTTATAACCAAATAAATAGAATCTCAATCTAGTGTTTTTAACCCCTCCCCTTTGTCCCATAACCACACCCCTCCTCTGACATGAAAAACTGACTTGGGAACTTTATTAGTGAATATTTCTGTACAGGAGAACACTGAGACTGGGATCAAATCGTCTAACTAAAGGACAGCTACTACTTGGTTGTTACAGTAAATTCATTCTGAAGCTGCTTTATCGATACAGATGGAATGGGAGAAATGACCTTCAAGCTAACTGTCATTTAGAGAGAGAGTTTAGGTTTGTAAAGATGGGATTCTTATTGGATATCAGATTGAAGCTCACTTGTACAGTATTTGTTTGTCACTTTCACCTTGAAGGCCATGCGTCTTCAAAGCGTTGTAAGCCCTTTATAAGCCCCATAATATCCTACATGATATGTATTTAGCTGTCATTCATTATAGAGATAATTCAGTTGAATCTTTTGTATTGTCCTTTTATCGATTTAGAGAATTGTCTTACACAACATTTGCTGTAAGTAGCTTTATGTAAAATGTGATAGTCGCAAGTGTAATGAAATGTTTCTGAATTAACATTTGGGTTTGTATTTGTTTGTAGAGTATATTATTAGCCCGTACATGATCCTATGAGGTTTACATCTTTGTTTGTTCTGGTTCTGCACCTTCCTCTTCATCAGCACTTGTTTATTTCCTACAGTACTCCAGGGTCAGTAGTACAGCACTATGGGTAGGGTTAGAGGGTGCATCATACCCATAGAAATGTGTTGTATAGAACATGTTACTTTGTAAAAACATATGGATTGTCAGTCATGTAGAATAAGGAATAGTGTCAACTCTAGTACATTTCTATCTATGCCAGATGTATACATTAGGAACTCTCTGGGCCAATGGAAAGAAGAGAGAACTCTCTGGGCCAATCGGAAACCAAGTGAACTTTCTCTGCCCAATAGAGATTAGACCGGAACGCCACTGTAGCCCTGTCATCCAGGAGCCTTTTGATGTCGACTGGTTCCATTACAGAACATCTTTGATGCATTGTTCTCTATGCTGTTGACTGTATGTTGTCTGAATAAAAAGCCTTTCTGTAGTATTTACTGGTCAGTGAAAAACACAGTTGTATACTGAAGGTATTTTTATTATGTTCAATACAAAGTCCTACTGTGACTCCACTGAGATACAAAACCAGAGAGAGGAGACAGCAGCAGTGGTGGAGGAAGGGACACTATCTCCACTGGATAGGGATAGAGGAAGGAGAGAGCAACACAAAGAGAGAAAAAAGGCATATCATCTACTCTCAAACTGGAAGGGGAAAAAACCATACAGACATCTCAAACACACAACCTTACAGCTCTGCTACCAGTCAAGCAGAACCTGAAAGACTGTTACAACACATCTAGAAGAGCTGAGGGAGAGCGATCGAATAGGTAGGAGTTGTCCACCGATCCAGAATCAGCTCATTAATTCAATAATACTGCTACAAGTCATTGATACTGTAGCTACATATTGTTTCATTCAATTAGACAGACAGTGCTTTAAAGGGATTGACCAGAAGTCAGCAGGTGCCAGCTGGCCCACACAGTAACATACTGGATTACCTCCACAACTATGTCATGACATTCCAGACGGCAGGTTGAAAGGGTTCAATTCAGCATAAAATATCATGTCTCTTCTATCCACACATTTCAACATCCATGGACCTCTCCCACCCCACCTATGTGCTTACATGACATAGTTAATGATTATAAAATGCATGGTATTTAATCTAGAAACCTGAGCTGCTGTAGGAACAGTAGTGTCAGTTCGGTGTCAGACAGACTCCTCATAGCGTCATCCACACATGCTGCTTTCAAATGTACCTTGGAACTGGGAAACACAAGGTTCAGAGGAGTCCCGAGGAGCATTTGAAGGCATCAACATATACACAGACTCGCTGTCCAGATAACCACTGCTTTACACTGGTCGAGGATCAGCTTTCCCTTGGTGTCTGTAAATGTTGAGGTGTGGCATGGACAGGGCAGGCTGTACCCAGACTGGCTCACCAAAGCCATGATTGGACCTCAGTCCCGTCACTCTGGATTTTGTGGCTGACTGGGAGGAGCTTGTCTCTACATAGGAGGCGGGGTCAGTTGAGCTCTACCTGCTCTCACTCTGATGACATCACTAGTTTTGTCCCTGTCTGATGACTCAGTCACAGAAGAAGCTACCACAGAGTTTCTAAACCCAGAGATGCAACATCGTTAGACATCTGTGAACGCTTGCAAAACAGACCAAGCTGGCCAGGGTTTAGGGGTTGTGAAGTCAATGAGAGAAGTAAAACATTCTTCCTTAGTTGTTCATTTTCTCGAAATCTAAATCCACAACCTAGAATTGATCCATATTTCTTAAGTAGTTGAACATGTTATTACTCCAACCTCGTGAAAGTGACAAATGGACA
>NC_138319.1:28570000-28575000 GCF_965601325.2 Salmo salar | reverse complement strand
TGGCCCATCACAACACAGCTCTACTAGACCAGGCCCATCACAACACAGCTCTACTAGACCTGGCCCATCACAACACAGCTCTACTAGACCTGACCCATCACAACACAGCTCTGATCACTACTCCAGGGTGGGACAGAACACTGTCCTTCAGAGAAGTACACCACATGATGCAGTCCACACCATGTATCATTCAGATCATCAGCCTACATATGCTGAGGTAACCTCTGGCAAAAGACACCTAGAACAATCAGAGATAGGAGAGGTGCGCCAACTACTGCAACTAATATGTAGACTACTGAGCTAGACAGACTCTTTAATTCACACACACACACACACACACACACACACACACACACACACACACACACACACACACACACACACACACACACACACACACACACACACACAGAGACAGGGTTGCAGATTGCATTGTACTTATTTTTCATGCAATCTTATTCCATTCTTATTCATTTGTTTACAACTATTCTTAATTTTATTGGCACCGGTATTATAGTAATGTATGTATGTATGTATGTATGTATGTATGTATGTATGTATGTATGTATGTATGTATGTATGTATGTATGTATGTATGTATGTATGTATGTATGTATGTTATTATAATATTTTTTTCAATGTACTTTACTCAAACCAGTGAATATCACTTATTATACATGAGATCATTAACTATCAGCTCTTGGAATATCCAGGGCCTATACTCTTCACATTTTGGTTATAAAACAACAAATCCAGAATTGATTAAAAACATCAAGGGACAGGACATCATAATCCTACTGGAAACATGGTGTCGTGGAGACATAGATACTCAGTGTCCCTCAGGCTATAGAGAAAGTTTACTACCATCAATCAAACATAAAAATGTTAAACGGGGCCGAGACTCAGGTGGAATCATCATTTGGCATAAGCAGGACTTAGCACTGAATGAAATGAAAAAAGGTACCAGTCACATTTGGCTAAAACTTAACAAAGGTACAATCTACTGTGACAATGATGTATACATATGTGCAGCTTATGCTCCTCCTTCAGATTCACCATATTATGAGGATCAGTTTTTCCACAATCTCCACACAGAAATCATTACATTTCAGGCAGAGGGTAAAGTGCTTCTTTGTGGAGATTTCAATGCAAGAACAGGTTCTGAGGATGACTACACTGATGAGGGAGGTAACCACCACATATGTGGACACCCCTCCTTGTACAGTAGCCCTATTATAAATAATAGAAACAGTCCTGACCAAATACTGAACAAAAATGGGAAGGAGTTAGTGCATCTCTGTCAAGCCTTAGGCCTATACATGCTTAATGGTAGAGTCAGAGGGGACTCTTTAGGTCGGTTTACTTACTGCTCAGCTCTTGGGACAAGTGTAGTCGATTATGCCATCACTGACATCAACCCCTCCTCCATTAGTGCATTCACTGTCAGACCACAGACACCATTGTCAGATCACAGTCAGATCAACGTGTTTCTGAAGAAATTAACCGGCAATACTCATTCAAAAAAACAGCCCAATAAACTCTACAACATAAACCCATCGTACAGCTGGGCGCCAAACAGTGCAGAGAGATTCATTAAAACGTTGAACTCAAATGAAATTATGAACTCTATACAGTTTTTCAATAACTCACAATACCAAAACAATAAAGATGGTGTCAATTCGGCTACTCAAAACATCAACTGCATATTCCAAAAAGCAGCATCGAAAGCAAATTTGAGAAAACCAAAGAAATGCAATCTCAGAAACAAAAAACAAAATGTTTCTGATAAATGGTTTGATAATGAATGTAAAACAATCAGAAAACACCTAAGACAAATGTCAAATGAAAAACATAAGCAGCAAAACAACCCAGAGCTACGATATGAATATTTTGAAACTCTGAAACAGTATAAACAAACACTGAAACGCAAGAAATTGAATTATACCAACAAGACACTTGATGAAATTGAAAACGCAATTGACCAAAATCAGTTCTGGGACATGTGGAACAATTTAAGCACAACAAAGCCACAGGAATTAGCCAGACAAGATGTAGGAATTTGGAGAACGTATTTTGATAATCTATACAAAAACATCCCACAAAAAGACTTACAACAGAACCAATTAGAAATTAAAGAAAAATTGAACATCCTTGAATCAGTCATTAAAAACAACCAAAATCCATTAGATTACCCAATAACCCAACAAGAACTAAATGAAAAGCTCAAATCTATTAAATCAAAGAAGGCTTGTGGTCTAGACAACATCAGAAATGAAATGCTGAAAAACAGCACACCTGAGTTGCAAAATGCTGTGCTTAAATTGTTCAACATGGTTTTAACTTCTGGCTGCTTCCCTGATGTCTGGAACCAGGGGCTCATCTCCCCTATTGACAAAAGTGGAGACAAATCAGACCCCAATAATTACAGGGGAATTTGTGTAAACAGTAACTTGGGAGAGGTTTTCTGTAGCATTTTGAATTCAAGAATTCAAACCTTTCTTCAAGAAAAAAATGTAATAAGTAAATGTCAAATTGGCTTTCTCCCTAACCATCGCACTACTGACCATATATACACCTTACACACACTAATTAATAAACACGTCCATCAAAAAAAGAGGGCAAAATCTTTGCTTGCTTTATTGACTTTAAAAAAGCATTTGATTCTATTTGGCATGAAGGGCTATTCTACAAAATTCTCCAAAGTGGGCTTGGTGGTAAGGTGTATGACTTAATAAAATGTATGTACACAGAAAATAAATGTGCACTAAAAATCAAAAACCAAAGAACAGAATTATTTTCACAATGTCGAGGTGTGAGACAAGGCTACAGTTTGAGTCCAAACCTTTTCAACATTTATATCAATGAATTAGCAGACATGTTGGACCATTCTCCAGCCCCAGGACTCACACTATTTGACACAGAGGTGAAATACCTGCTATATGCTGATGACTTGGTACTTCTATCACCAACCAAAGAAGGTCTTCAACAGAACATTAATATTCTAGAGCAATATTGCCATAATTGGGCCCTGGCAGTAAATGTCCAAAAAACGAAAATCATGATTATCCAAAAGAAAACCAGATGTCAGAAACACAAATATAAATTCACCCTGAACAACACCATCATTGAACACACTAAAAATTACACCTACCTTGGTCTGACCATATCTGCATCGGGAAACTTTAATATGGCAGTGAATGCACTCAAAGAAAAAGCCCGCAGAACATTGTATGCAATAAAAATGAAATTATTCAAAATCAACATCCCAATTAGAATTTGGACCAAAATATTTGACAGTGTAATCCTACCAATAGCTCTTTACGGAAGTGAGGTTTGGGGGCCACTCAATAAACTGGACTTTAAAATGTGGGACAAACATCCAATTGAAGCCCTACATGCAGAATTCTGTCGGAAAATCCTACAAGTCCAGAGAAATACACCAACTAATGCATGTAGGGCAGAATTGGGCCGCTTTCCAGTAATAATGAAAATACAGAAAAGATCATAAAATTTTTGGCTACATCTAAATTCAAGTCCAAATTCAAGTCTGCAATTTAAAGCACTCCAAACCCAAGAGCTGAGCCCAGAAACGAGCCCTCTCAGTCAGCTGGTGTTGGACCTCACCAACCAAGCTGACACCAGCACTGCTTCAAAAGAAAGAATTCAAATAAACAAAATCATGAACCAATCAAAGGACTCATATTTACAACATTGGAAAAACGAAACAAAATCCCAAAGCTGACTAAATTGCTACCTGACCCTAAACAGAGAATATGAATTGGCTGATTATCTCTACTCTGTCAGAGATACAAAGCAGAGACAGATCCTTACCAAGTACAGGCTGAGTGACCACCGATTGGCAATAGAAACCGGCAGACATAAAAAGACATGGCTACCCAAAGAGGAGCGTGTATGTGGTCACTGCACGACAGGGGAGGTAGAGACAGAGATGCACTTTCTCCTTTACTGTGATAAATATTCCTCACAAAGAGATTCCTTATTCACAGAAATGACTACATTTATTCCAAATTTGAACTTATTAAACCCAGAGGAAAAACTAAAAATACTCATGGGCGAAGGAGCAATGGCTCCTCTTGCAGCCAAATATGTATTTGCCTGCCATAGCCTGAGGGACACTAATAATAACATCTGCATATTAAGCAGTAACTTACTTATTATTACTATTATTGTTATTACTGTTATTGTTATTTCTATTATTATTGTTGTTTATCATTCCAAATAGTAGTGGTATGGGTAGTAATGGTAATGATAACAGTTTAGTGATGGTGGTGGTAGTGGTAGTGGTAATGATGATAGTAGTTGTAGTACTGATGTAATGGTGAAGATGACCGTTATTTAGTTATAAGTTAGTTATAGATTCATTTTCCATATTTAGATTTTTATACTTATTGCATTCTACTATTTTACTATTATTTTACTACTATTTTATTGTTATTATTTTTAATTTTGTATTATTATTTACTGCCATTTTATATTATTATTTGTTATTGTTTATAATTGTATTACAATGTATATTGTATACATTGTTGCTTTGGCAATATTAACACAATGTTTTTCATGCCAATAAAGCAGCTTGAATTTGAATTTGAATTTGATAGAGAGACAGGGAGAGAGAGAGACAGAGAGAAAGAGAGGGAGAGAGAGAGAGAGAGAGAGAGAAAGAGAGGGAGAGAGAGAGGGGACAGAGAGACAGAGAGACAGAGAGAAAGAGAGAGGGAGAGAGAGAGAGGGGACAGAGAGACAGAGAGAGACAGAGAGAGGGAGAGGGAGAGAGAGACAGAGAGAGGGAGAGGGAGAGAGAGACAGAGAGAGGGAGAGGGAGAGAGAGACAGAGAGAGGGAGAGGGAGAGAGAGACAGAGAGAGGGAGAGGGAGAGAGAGACAGAGAGAGGGAGAGGGAGAGAGAGACAGAGAGAAAGAGAGAGGGAGAGAGAGACAGAGAGAAAGAGAGAGGGAGAGAGAGACAGAGAGAAAGAGAGA
>NC_138319.1:28565000-28567500 GCF_965601325.2 Salmo salar | reverse complement strand
TGTGTGTGTGTGTGTGTGTGTGTGTGTGTGTGTGTGTGTGTGTGTGTGTGTGTGTGAGTGTGTGTGTGAGTGTGTGTGTGTGTGTGTCTGTGTGTGTCTGTGTGTGTGTGTGTGTGTGTGTGTGTGTGTGTGTGTGTGTGTACCTGTACTACAGTAGTCTGTACTGGTTGTGTCTCCTCCTCTGATGTAATGGCTACAAAGCTGAATCCTCGGAACAGCTGGTGGGCGTTGGCACTGGGCGGAACCCCCGGGGAATCTACACACACAAGGGGTTGAACGTCAAAAGATCAAAGAGTAATTGACGCATGGATGGATAGAGAGACGTGTGTGTGCGCACGCAAGCGCGTGTGTGTGCATGTGTTTGCGTGTGTGTGTGCCTGTGTGTGTACCTTTGGGTGTTTTAGCGGTGAACTCTGGGTCGAAATAGAAGGTGTCGTCAGGTCGGCCCGTAGCAGGTTTGAAGGGAGGGTGGAGCTCTCTACGGAACAGTTTCTACACACAGAGATAGAGAACACATGATATGGTATATACTGACTCTACAGCCTCTGAAACACAGTGAGAAGAGACATCTCATCACTCACATTCCAGTCTATGGTGCAGTAGAAGTGATGTCTTTTAATCTCCTCCACTCCGTCTGGGCCGGCCCCTACAGAGAACAGAACGACAAGTTACACTTCAGCACAGATCTGGGATCAGATTACCTCCCTCAATCCTAACATTAACCATTAGGGGGAAATCTTAACCCTGACCTAAGATCAGGTTGTGTTACCTAGCCTGTTAGTAGGGTTGCGTTTGAAAAGGTTCCTCAGGAGACTCTGGGCTTCGGAACTCAAAAACTGTGGCATCCCCAACTTAGCCCTGAGGAGAGAGAGAGGTAAAGAAAGAACGGAAGGAATGCAGAAGGGAAGGCAGTGATAGAGGGACAATAGAGAACATGAGACAGTGCAGATATTGACACAGTCGTCATATATCAACCTGTATTCAATCTGACTGAATGCTGAAGTCCAGACACCCAGTATCAGTAACACACACAGGAAACTAACTCAGCGTTTAACAGAAACCATCTCAGCAGTCTAGAGAGAGCCCATCCCATCTCTTTTGCTCTTTCCTGCACCCTTCCTCTCTTTACCATTCCATCTCTCTCCTTCTTTACCCCCCCTCTTTCTCTCCATCTCTCCCCTCTTCCACCCTCCCCTCCCCTCCTCTCTCTCTCTCTCTCTCTCTCTCTCTCTCTCTCTCTCCCCATCTCTCCCCTCTTCCCCCTCCCTCTCTCCTCCTCTCTCATACCCTCCCTATATCTCCCCCCTTTCTGTCATCAACATCTAACAGCCCACTTAGCTATGTCCATTGACCTGCTTCTATCCCTCTTCTAGTCTGTCCATCCATAATGGCCTCCTGCTGAGTGGTACTAGCTCTGATATTAATCCCTGAGCTGCCTCAGCATAGAACAAACACAGTCTTGTAAACACATTACTCCAGTGAGATGAAAAAAGATCAAGTGTTTGACCTGGTGGAAGAGACTCACTTGAGGATCATGGCCATGGTTTCCTTGCGGTCTTTCCCCTGGAATGGTAGCGTTCCGGTCAGCATCTCAAACTGCCAGAGGATGAAGAGAAAAAGAGTTTCACACAACCTACCAACCAACCCAACTACAACCTAACGACAACCTAACTACAACCTGTAACACAACACAAATAAGGAACAGGTAAATAAACCATATAAGGTGTGTGGCCCCGCCCCTCTCACCATGAGCACGCCGTAGGACCACCAATCAGCGCTGGTGGTGTGGCCTCTCCTGTTGACCACCTCTGGAGCCATGTACTCCACCGTCCCACAGAAGGAATAGGCCTTGTTCTCATGGTCTATAGACTCCTTACTGAGGCCGAAGTCTACACACACACATCAACACACATGAACACACGAGTAAGCTTTGTTCTCAGGACATACCGTCTGCAGTGAGAATAGACACATTCAAATAGATAAACAAAACACACACAGGTCTGATATTACTCACCCGTCAGCTTAATGTGCCCCTCCTCGTCCAGCAGAATGCTGAAAAGACAGAAATGGATCTTTAGACAAAGATACCGTGCATGCGTGCGTGCGTATATGCGTGCATGCGTGCGTGTGTATGTACTTCTCAGGTTTGAGGTCTCTGTAGATGATGCCCAGGCTGTGGAGGTGGTCCAGGGCCAGGGCCAACTCTGCCAGGTAGAACTTCACATCCTCCTCTGTGAACATCACCTACACACAGAGAGGAGAGGGGAAGGTGAGACACACACACACACCACACCAACACACACGCCACACCAACACACACGCCACACCAACACACACGCCACACCAACACACACCAACACAGACACACGCCACACCAATACACACGACACACCAACACACACGCCACACCAACACACACCAACACAGACACACGCCACACCAACACACACGCCACACCAACACACACCAACACACACACACGCCACACCAACACACACGC
>NC_138319.1:28545000-28560000 GCF_965601325.2 Salmo salar | reverse complement strand
CCCCTCCTTGGTATGGTTGGTGATGTTGATCTCATTGACACTCTCATCCTCCTGTTGGACAGACACACATACAGTTGAAGATGGAAGTTTACATACACATAGGTTGGAGTCATTAAAACTCGTTTTTCAACCACTCCACAAATTTCTTGTTAACAAACTATAGTTTTGGCAAGTCAGTTCGGACATCTACTTTGTGCATGACACAAGTCATTTTTCCAACAATTGTTTACAGACAGATTTATTTCACTTATAATATACTGTATCACAATTCCAGTGGGTCAGAAGTTTGCATACACTAAGTTGACGGTGCCTTTAAACAGCTTGGAAAATTCTAGAAAATTATGTCATGGCCTTAGAAGCTTCTGATAGGCTAATTGACATCATTTGAGTCAATTGGAGATGTACCTGTGGATGTATTTCAAGGCCTAACTTCAAACTCAGTGCCTCTTTGTTTGACATCATGGGAAAATCAAAAGAAATCAGCCCCCCAAAAATTGTAAACCTCCACAAGTCTGGTTCATCCTTGGGAGCAATTTCCAAATGCCTGAATGTACCACGTTCATCTGTACAAACAATAGTACACAAGTATAAACACCATGGGACCACGCAGCCGTCATACCGCTCAGGAAGGAGACACGTTCTGTCTCCTAGAGATGAACGTACTTTGGAGCGAAAAGTGCAAATCAATCCCAGAACAACAGCAACGGACCTTGTGAAGATGCTGGAGGAAACAGGTACAAAAGTATCTATATCCACAGTAAAACGAGTCCTATATTGACATAACCTGAAAGGCCGCTCAGCAAGGAAGAAGCCACTGCTCCAAAACCCCCATAAAAAAGACAGACTATGGTTTGCAACTGCACATGGGGACAAAGATCGTACTTTGTAGGAATGCGCCAAAATTCACCCAACTTATTGTGGGAAGCTTGTGGAAGGCTACCCGAAACGTTTGACCCAAATTAAACAATTTAAAGGCAACACTAACAAATACTAATTGAGTGTATGTAAACTTCTGACCCACTGGGAATGTGATGAAAGAAATAAAAGCTGAAAGAAATCATTCTCTCTACTATTATTCTGACATTTCATATTCTTAAAATAAAGTGGTGATCCTAACTGACCTAAGACAGGGATATTTTACTAAGATTAAATGCCAGGAATTGTGTATTTGGCTAAGGTGTATGTAAACTTCCGACTTCAACTGTACATTTTCACACACACAACACACTCCAAACACACAGTAAGCCAACGATGGACAGCTAACCTTGCAGTTGCCATGGTGCCATCCCTAATCCTTCTGCTACCTCAGAGTAACCAATGACTTCACACTGCGTTGTGTGTGTGCGTGCATGCGTGTGCATGTGTACATTTTTCACTGTCTCGCCTCTGCCTCCCCCATCACTCATTCTAGATCAGCTTCATCTCTCTCTGAAAAGCGAGAGAGAGAGAGAGAGTGACACACCAACAATGGTCACTCTCCACCCTATCCCTCTGCTGCCCCCACCTCCACAACCACCTCCATTCCCCCCACACCCTCCCGTTTCACAGCTCATGTCATCAACGCCCAAATATGGAATTTCACACCTCTGTATGCAAATTTGTCCACATCTCCAGATGTCACTAACAGCATGGAGCTCATATACAGCTTTATAACAATCATATGCAATGTTCCCTCAAATTGTTTTCGGCACTGAGCAAATTTGAACGTTGTGAAAATTCTGTGCAACTTCCAGTGCATATTTACTGTGAACACTGAGGCTGTACCCGCTCTAAGTTACAGTTATAACAGTGGCCATGTAGGCAGGCTACTGTGGCTATTTGATCATAATGTAGGCCTGCCAGAGTGGTCTACCATCAAAAACAATGGAGGAAATGCATCCCATAACATTTTAACATGGAAATAGCTGTTCTATCATTCAGCCTACAGTAGCAGCCAACATGTGGTGTTTAATGTAGGCCTACATTCCATGAGACTTTTGGAAAAAACATGCAGGGCTTGACATTATCCTGTTTATCCACTTGTCCTTCAGACAAGGAGGTGACGGAAAATGTTGTGTTGTTTGATGCAAGAACCACTTTAGAAAATAAAATGCATTATTATTCCCATACCATTATTACAGAAAATCAGACAAATTATTCTACCCTCTGCCTATTGTCTCCTTAGCTTATTCAAGCCTGTCTTAAAATACAACACTGCCACATTAAGTTAAAAAAAGCTCTTTACCTGACTCCCTTTTCAAAGTTGCATATAAATGTACATGTTTTGTAATCTTGTAGGAAGCAATCACTCCTCTATTGCTGACTACAAATGATCTATAACTGGGCTAATAACTCACTAACTAGCAAAGGATATGAACAAATATGTACAAATATGCACATGCAGCTCTCGCTTTGATCTCAAAAGAAGCGCATCTACTCACAACCGCTCATGTTGTAAACACAGTCCAGTTCAAAGTAAATGGTACAGATCCATATATGGCAATGGTCTATTTGCATGTAGGCCTACTGCAGCTCTGATTGTTTACGCTGCACCGGTCTGTGTAGAGTACGGGCTGAGTAGTGCGTGTCAATGTAATAGAATCCTACTCCGATGCGTTCTGCCTACAACAAAAGCTCTTGCATAGTTTGTTTTGTTTCAGTATGTTGCATTGAAAGTGGATAATATTGGGTTGATTCGATCACAATTGCCACAGTAAAGGAAAACGTTGATAGTGTTAACAAGGAAAACTCTAGATCAGTGGTCACAAACCTTTTCTGAGTCAAGATCACTTTGAGTCTACCGCTCAGATTTTTTTTTTAGCATGACTTTAAAAAACGTAAGCCTGTGCAACATTAACCAATTAAAAACAGTACTGTAGCAATGAGGTTTGTGCATTAAGCTATAGGCCCAATACATTATCACCGCATATTGGCTTTGCTTGAATTTCCCTGCCAATGCATTGTTGTTTTGGCCATTTTTTTTAATTGTATAAAAACAATTGAGGTAGGCTGTATGATCACGCCGGTAATAGATCCATTGTTTTATTGTTTGTGAGGCACAGCTGAGGGAGCATACATTTAAATCATTTTTATTTTACTGGGCTGATGTTGCCTGCATCTGATGGTCAGTCTCAGTGGAGGGAGAGAGCAGCAGACTGAGGGTCCACCTCTCAACATCCCTCTGCTCTCCCTTTCCTCCACTGACACTGACCCAAAAGGGCCACCGTCTTCCAGCTGCTGGCCAAACTCCAGTCCCACCATATTATTTCTGCCTCCTGCACAAATTCATGTTGTTACTCTGATGAACAGAGAAAGTGAAATATTCTTTGATATTATGAAAGACCCAAGCCGCTAATAATAACAAGAACGCAAGCCTACAGATACACTTTCCTACTCATTCATTGTTGCTGCACTGCTTGTTGTAGCGCTGAGTGGAAAAAGGAAGAACACACATTTTATGGTTCATAAAAGTGTTGAATAAAAAAAGTGTTGACAGGGCTGAGTAAGAATTTAAACATGAACTCAGTCATAAAAACAGCATCTCTTTGCTGTATTCGTTGACAGTCTCTCTAGTCATGGTTTTAAATGTTTTCAAATCTCACAGTATCAACTTGCTGTCGCTGCGTTACTGCGGACACGGTCATATGAGCCATCCAACCGGCCAATGGTACGACTAAAGTCAGCTTGATTTGCTCTCTGGGCCTGCCGGGAAGGCAGAGGATTGTACCTTCGGACACATGAAATGATTCAAATTGGCAACAGTTCGGCTACCCGGCGCAAAGGGCAGCTGAATCGGGTGTACCTACTGCCAACAGTCCGAGATGAAGCCAAAAAACACTTACACCTGTTGGTGACCGCTGCTCTGAAAAGTTCAGTCAAGGGGGAGCTGCGCGGCAGTCTCGGGGATGCACCAATGCAGCTTAGAGGGAACAATGCTCATATGAACATATATAGCACTCATATGAACATATATGGGAACTCCTTCAAGACTGTTGGAAAAGCATTCCAGGTGAAAATGGTTGAGAGAATGCCAAGAGTGTGCAAAGCTGTCATCAAGGCAAAGGGTGGCTATTTAGAAAAATCTCAAATCTCAAATATATTTTGTTTTGTTTAACAGTTTTTTGTTTACTACATGATTCCATACGTGTTATTTCATCGTTTTGATGTTTTCACTATTATTCTACAATGTAGAAAATAGTAAAAATAAAGAAAAACCCTTGAATGACTTGGTGTGTCCAAACTTTAGACTGGTGTTGTATATAACACTTATATGAAAATCTCCAACACACATTATGTAAGAGAGAATAAAGTAGACGGCATCGGTCAAAATCGTGATTTATGACCCTATGTCCGGTTGGCGCGTACATGCCCAAATAAGGGCATCCGGTCTGGACATCCTGGCGGGAAGGTGTCACATGGTTAGGGCCATATAGTTGCATCCTGTTCTGTCACGTGTTAGAGTGTGTGTTATTTTATATCTATATTGCATCTATTCCTTTGAAGTTGTCATGATGATTGATGTGTAGGGACCTCATTGAGGGGTTGTAGCTCAAGAGTATTTCCGTATTGTTCTGGGTTAGGAGTTTGTTCAACTCTGAGACGATCCTGTCGACGGTTCTATAGAACCCTTTTTTAATCTTTATAAGTTTCGCAGGTTCCGATATCCTTTTGCAATCAAAATCCCGGTCCTTATCCTTTGTATAATTGTTGTATAATTCGAACTCTGATTATTGCGATATATATATGCTGACGCATTACTGGGGAGGGTCAGGTAGAAGCCGTGGTGTTCTATGATGCACTCCTGTGTACACACTAATTATGTATTTATCATGCCTGAGGGTTTAAGTTAACCCCCGATGCCTCCACCACATCTTGCTCTAAAACCCAACTGTTGAACTTTTGGGGCCAGTTTTTCCAACGGACCAACACCCATTTTTTACCCTTTTCTCTCTTATGATCTAGAATCTCCTCCACGTGAAAGACTTTGTCTTTACCCATCTGTACCTTCTGTAGTTCCTTCTCATAAAACGATCCCGCTATAAGCTCCCCGTCATAATCTTTTAACTTGTAAACAGGGGGTATGCGCGATAGACATTCGGTAACGGTGAACAACTCATCGCTATAACCTTGCTCATATTTTTTGTCGAAAACACCCCTCAACTTGGATATACGTACCAAGTCCCCCACTTATGGCGAAGGGGGAACAAACCATACAGATTTTTAAAGACTTGAAAAGAGTTTTCAGAAGAGACCTCTGCGGGCTTCATCCTTATACTCTTATGGTAGCTGTAGTTGTAACCCTTTACTAAATCTTGAACTATATCGATATATCTATGCATGTTGTGAGCTGTAAAATATCTCCACATCTGCTCCTTCAGAGTTCTGTTAAAGCGTTCAACAACTGAAGCTTTCAAATCCGAGCCTGTAGAAAAATGTACTATATTGTGCTTCTTCATGAGTTTCTGAAAAGTATTATTAAAAAATTATTTTCCGTCATCAGTCTGCACTTTCTTGGGGACTGCTCCTTCCTTCAAGATAGTGTCAAAGGCCATTGCCCCGCTCTTATTTTTAAGACCCTTACCAATGCCAATTTAGAGAAAATATCTATAACCGTTAGCCTGTATCGATTTCCATCATTTTTATCTGCAAGGGCCTGCATGTCACATAGATCCGCCTGAAACTGGGACAAGGCATGAGTTGAAAAAACATTTTATTTCTTGGAAATTGTTTTCGTACAGGTTTATGCAGAGTATAAGCATCCTGCTCGGCTAACCACTCATTCACTTGAGTAATGCCTAACCGGCTACCTGTTTCTTTGGCTATAGCTCTCTGTAAACGCTCCTTACCCCCATAAGACCCAGGGTTAGAGGGGGTGTAATACACGTTTTTCAACATCTGCTCCGCCATCCTTCTTGCCTCTCTGAGGTACAATAATGTTAATGAGCCACTTTCAAATAACGGCAACATTTCATTTTCATTTTGTATTTTTATTTTTTACAAACATCAAGTATTACGTATACAGACAATTCAGGATTCGTTGCAGGATACTTGTCCCCGTTTTCTCAACGATCCAAGCATGCAACACCCTGTATATCAGCCCATGTATTATGGGTTGTGTAGAATGATACATTGGGGGGGGGGGGGGGGGGGGTCAGGGCGTGGTTAACGCAGCAGCGTACTTAGTTTTCTTCGGGGGCTGACCCTTCTGAGGATGACCCTTCTTGGGGTTCCTTTGAATCATAATCCTCAGGATTCGTATATATTATGCACTTCCTTAGCCGAGCAATGCTCTGCCACTGTTGGCTCTGTACAAAAAGAACGTCCAACAACTCTAACATGCTCAATTCCATTAGATCCCAACTTTTAAAAGGAATAAGCATGCGCAACCTGAAATCCCCAGTCAGGGCACCATCACGAATGTTTTGGTTGCGGGTTTCCTCTTTGCTGATATATAACTCCACGCAGCCACAAGGAAGTCCATTCTTTCTCTGTATTTTCACCCTGTGAAATACTCTTCCTGAGGAGTCTGGAAGTACCTTCCCAACGGGTCTCGTAGCCCGTGAACAAGCTATACCACTTGGTGATAACTCTCAGTTCGGGACACACAACCTTGCAAAAAACCGACTAGTCTACAACCCCGTAGTCCACTCCTAAAGTCTGGTCTGTATATTCTTCACTTTCGGCTACGGTATAGAGTTTCACTCTACGGGCCGGGTAATCAAACTGATACCCCCAGTGCTGTCCATTAGACATCATCACTTGATCTTTCAGTGCAGTTGCGGGCGGTATTTGGGTTCTATACACACATAGAAACCGCTTTTTTGGCGCATCGTATATTGTTGCTTTATACTGGGCCTTCTCTCTATGTTTCAGCCGCGGTCCTGCTAAAATAGGGGGGTGTGGGGCCATCCTCTTTGAAATGTTCAAACACAACCCCCCCCCAGTTCAACGAGGTCCCTACACATCAATCATCATGACAACTTCAAAGGAATAGATGCAATATAGATATAAAATTACACACACTCTAACACGTGACAGAACAGGATGCAACTATATGGCCCTAACCATGTGACACCTTCCCGCCAGGATGTCCTGACCGGATGCCCTTATTTGGGCATGTACGCGCCATCCGGACATAGGGTCATAAATCACGGTTTTGACCGATGCCGTCTACTTTATTCTCTCTTATGTACATTAGAGCAAGCAAATGGACATCTGTATAGACCTTGTCATATACATAGATATACAGTATATATGTCATCTTAGTGTAGCTATGTTTACGTGATGTGTATCACCTCATATGGACACAGTGCTGGCTGGATCTGTAGCAGGGGAAGTTTCCAGCCAGGCCACCCGTGATACAAGTCAGTATTCGACGTCCATCCATGTCTGAGGACGTCTAGACATGTCGTGAAAACCGGACCCTAGGGGCAACAGTGAGCGCTGTTACCTTCAGGTAGGTTTAGGTTTTGCTAAGGTGTTGTGGACGGGGATGGCATAAGCATCTGCCTCTGATTCCAAAGGTTGCCAGTTTGAATCCAGCTATATAATTTTTTGTTTTAAGCCTATCCCAAACCATAAACCCTACCTTAACCATTCAGAGCTAATGCCTAACCTTAACAATTTGGAGTTAATGCCTGAACTGAACTTAAACACTTTGAAAATTTGACATTTAAGAAACATGGATGAACGTCTAATTCTGACGTGAGAGTGTGAGAGCTGGTAGGAAGTTTCAGATGGAAATACTGAGGTCTGGACACACAAATAGTTGAAGTCGGAAGTTTACATAAACTTAGGTTGGAGTCATTAAAACCTGTTTTTCAACCACTCCACAAATTTCTTGTTAACGAACTATAGTTTTGGCAAGTTGGTTAGGACATCTACTTTGTGCATGACAAGTAATTTTTCCAACAATTGTTTACAGACATATTATTTCACTTATAATTCACTGTATCACAATTCCAGTGGGTCAGAAGTTTACATACACTAAGTTGACTGTGCCTTCAAACAGCTTGGGAAATTCCAGAAAATTATGTCATGGCTTTAGAAGCTTCTGATAGGCTAATTGACATAATTTGAGTCAATTGGAGGTGTACCTGTGGATGTATTTCAAGGCCAACCTTCAAACTCAGTGCCTCTTTGCTAGACATCATGGAAAAATCAAAAGAAATCAGCCATGACCTCAGAATAAAAAATGTAGACCTCCACAAGTCTAGTTCATCCTTGGGAGCAATTTCCAAATGCCTGAATGTACCACGTTCATCTGTACAAACAATAGTATGCAATTATAAACACCATGGGACCACGCAGCCGTCATACCGCTCAGCAAGGAGACGCGTTCTGTCTCCTGGAGATGAACGTACTTTGGTGCGAAAAGTGAAAATCAATCCCAGAACAACAGCAAAGGACCTTGTGAAGATGCTGGAGGAAACAGATACAAAAGTATCTATATCCACAGTAAAAGAAGCCCTATATTGACATAACCTGAAAGGCCGCTCAGCAAGGAAGGAGCCACTGCTCCAAAACCGCCATAAAAAAGACAGACTACGGATTGCAGCTGCACATGGGGACAAAGATCATACTTTTTGGAGAAATGTCCTCTGGTCTGATGAAACAAAAATAGAACTGTTTGGCCGTAATGACCATCGTTATGTTTGGAGGAAAAACGGGGAGGCTTGCAAGTCAAAGAACACCATCCCAACCATGAAGCACAGGTGTGGCAGCATCATGTTGTGAGGGTGCTTTGCTGCAGGAGGGACTGGTGCACTTCACAAAATAGATGGTATCATGAGGCATGAAAATTATCTGGATATATTAAAGCAACATCTCAAGACATCTGTCAGGAAGTTAAAGCTTGGTCGCAAATGGATCTTCCAAATGGACAATGACCCCAAGCATACTTCCAAAGTTGTGGCAAAATGGCTTAACCTGTTATGGCTAGGGGGCAGTATTTTCACGGCCGGATAAAAAACGTACCCGATTTAATCTGATTATTACTCCTGCCCAGAAACTAGAATATGCATATAATTATTACCTTTGGATAGAAAACACTCCAAAGTTTCTAAAACTGTTTGAATGGTGTCTGTGAGTATAACAGAACTCATTTGGCAGGCCAAAACATGAGAGGATTCCATGCAGGAAGTGCCCTGTCTGACAATTTCTTGCCCTTCTTGATTATCTCTATCCAATACAGGGGATCTCTGCTGTTACGTGACACTTCCTACGGCTCCCATGGGCTCTCAGAAGGTGGCAAAAAGCTGAATCGTGGCTTTGCAGGCTCTGGCTGAAAAAAAGTAGCGCGTTTGGATAGTGGCTGGTCACAGTACTGTGAGACTCAGGCTCGTGCCCGAGTCGACCCCATGCTTTATTTTCTTTCGTCTTTTTACCTAAACGCAGATTCCCGGTCGGAATATTACCGCTTTTTTACGAGAAAAATGGCATAAAAATTGATTTTAAACAGCGGTTGACATGCTTCGAAGTACGGTAATGGAATATTTAGAAATCTTTTGTCACGAAATGCGCCATGCTCGTGACCCTTATTTACACTTCGGATAGTGTCTTGAACGCACGAACAAAACGACGCTATTTGGATATAACAATGGATTATTTTGAACCAAACCAACATTTGTTATTGAAGTAGCAGTCCTGGGAGTGCATTCTGACGAAGAACACCAAAGGTAATCAAACTTTTCTAATAGTAAATCGGAGTTTGGTCAGGGCTAAACTTGGTGGGTGTCTAAATAGCTAGCCGTGATGGCTGGGCTATCTACTCAGAATATTGCAAAATGTGCTTTCACCGAAAAGCTATTTTAAAATCGGACACCTCGATTGCACAAAGGAGTTCTGTATCTATAATTCTTAAAATAATTGTTATGTTTTTTGTGAACGTTTATCGTGAGTAATTTAGTAAATTCACCGGAGGTTTGCGGGGGGTATGCTAGTTCTGAACGTCACATGCTAATGTAAAAAGCTGGTTTTTGATATAAATATGAACTTGATTGAACAAAACATGCATGTATTGTATAACATAATGTCCTAGGTGTGTCATCTGATGAAGATCATCTGCTGCATTTAGCTGTGGTTTTGTTTTTTGTGACATTATATGCTAGCTTGAAAAATGGGTGTCTGATTATCTCTGGCTGGGTACTCTGCTGACATAATCTAATGTTTTGCTTTCGCTGTAAAGCCTTTTTGAAATCGGACAGTGTGGTTAGGTAAAGGAGAGTCTTGTCTTTAAAATGCTGTAAAATAGTCATATGTTTGAAAAATTGAAGTTTTTGTATTTTTGAGGAATTTGTAATTCGCGCCACGCCTATCATTGGATATTGGAGCAGGTGTTCCGCTAGCGGAACGTCTAGATGTAAGAGGTTAAGGACAACAAAGTCAAGGTATTGGAATGGCCATCACAAAGCCCTGACCTCAATCCTATAGAAAATTTGTGGGCAGAACTGAAAAAGCGTGTGCGAGCAAGAAGGCCTACAAACCTGACTCAGTTACACCAGCTCTGTCAGGAGGAATGGGACAAAATTCACCCAATTTATTGTGGGGAGCTTGTGGAAGGGTACCCGAAACGTTAGACCCAACTTAAACAATTTAAAGGCAATGCTACCAAATACTAATTGAGTGTATGTAAACTTCTGACCCACTGGGAATGTGATGAAAGAAATAAAAGCTGAAAGAAATAATTCTCTCTACTTTTTTTCAAACATTTCATATTCTTAAAATAAAGTGGTGATCCTAACTGACGTAAGACAGGGAATTTTTACTAGGATTCATTGTCAGGAATTGTGAAAAACTGAGTTTAAATGTATTTGGCTAAGGTGTATGTAAACTTCCTACTTCAACGAGGTATTTCATTGCGTGTGTGTGTGTTTGTGTGTGTGTGTGTGTGTGTGTGTGTGTGTGTGTGTGTGTGTGTGTGTGTGTGTGTGTGTGTGTGTGTGTGTGTGTGTGTGTGTGTGTGTGTGTGTGTGAATCACACCACAGATGGAGGATCAGAGAGGATGCTCATATAGCACTTCTTAATCACAGGATTAAAACTGTACAACACCTGCACTCACACACACACACACACACACACACACACACACACACACACACACACACACACACACACACACACACACACACACACACACACACACACACACACACTCACAGGGGACAACACACACACACACACACATACACACACACACACACACACACACACATCACCTCTTTTCTTATACAACCACACCATAAGTGTTCCATGCCATCACAAATAGTGTGTGCGTGCATGAGTGTCATTAAACTAAAGAGGGAGAGTATTCCAACCCTCCCAGATCACTAGAACCCAATCCCACTGTAGCTGCGTGGGCCAATTCATTTAATGACGTCAATTAAACTAATGAAGTGTACAGATCTAATCAAGAGTCATTGTAATGAGCAACATATAAATCGGAGAGAAAAAAATACAGAGAAAAGAACAGCATCACACAAGAGAATAATGTTAACTGGAATGTTCTCTATCTTCCATGGAATTATCTTTCAGAATTATTCTTTTCATTCTGAAATAAACACAGACAAACACCCAAGGGAAGTTTAAGTCCACATCAGCTCTAGGACAGACAGCAGTAACCTGACACACACACTCCAGCATAGCGTTTCTATACACACACAGTTCTGTACTCACAGCCCCCTGGGGGTCGGAACACACACACAGTTCTGTACTCACAGCCCCCTGGGGGTCGGAACACACACTCAGTTCTGTACTCACAGCCCCCTGGGGGTCAGAACACACACACAGTTCTGTACTCACAGCCCCCTGGGGGTCGGAACACACACTCAGTTCTGTACTCACAGCCCCCTGGGGGTCGGAACACACACACAGTTCTGTACTCACAGCCCCCTGGGGGTCGGAACACACACTCAGTTCTGTACTCACAGCCCCCTGGGGGTCAGAACACACACACAGTTCTGTACTCACAGCCCCCTGGGGGTCGGAACACACACTCAGTTCTGTACTCACAGCCCCCTGGGGGTCGGAACACACACACAGTTCTGTACTCACAGCCCCCTGGGGGTCGGAACACACACTCAGTTCTGTACTCACAGCCCCCTGGGGGTCAGAACACACACACAGTTCTGTACTCACAGCCCCCTGGGGGTCGGAACACACACACAGTTCCGTACTCACAGCCCCCTGGGGGTCAGAACACACACACAGTTCCGTACTCACAGCCCCCTGGGGGTCAGAACACGCACACAGTTCCGTACTCACAGCCCCCTGGGGGTTGGAACATCCCCATCCTGCCCTAGTAAACAGGCCCCGGTCCCGCTCCTTCCCGGTAGAGTTTCTGGTGCAGTTCCTGGTAAGATCTCCGGTAAAGTTTTGGATAAGTAGACAACCTAGAGCCTTGAGTCTGGTCCTCAGTCCTCTAGTTAAAAGACCAAGAGACACACACACTGATTTGGCCTCAGTCATACCTAACCACACGCTGTCCTCTGGATAGCTACGCAGCGGATGTGTGTGTGAGAGAGGTAGAGTGAGTGAAAGTTTAAGAGCATGTTGGAGTGTGTGCGAGGGGAGGTGTGTGTTTGTGACCCAGTCAGGGGGAACACAAGATATCCAAACTGGGATCCCCCTGAAACCCCCCTGAAACCCCTCCTTAAACTCCTACCCTTAGTTTCCATCATGTGATCTGGAGATCCACACACACACACATACTGGGAAGAATGCACACAAACACGCATGCACCCACGCACGCACGCACGCACGCACACCACACACACACACACACACACACACACACACACACACACACACACACACACACACACACACACACACACACACACACACACACACACACACAAAGAAGCGTGTCTCAGGATATGAGAGCGTAGCTGGGATTACAGGCAGCTGTTGTGCGAGGCCTATCACCTTCCCCATGAGTGCAACCTCACTAATTGTCCCCACACAATAAGAACAATGAGTCCTGAGGTTGTTCTGGGAGGACAGATCTCTACTAGTTCTAAAGCACATGTTTCTTTACCTGAACAGTGACATTAAGATCAGTAAATATAGTTCAGACATTATTCTAGTGAATACAGTGTGTAGAAGAATGGACTGATGAACACAGCACTATAACAGTGCTATGGTATTAATAGTGCTGGAGCTGGTCTGTGTGTGTTAAGCCTCCGTGTGTGTGTGTGTGTGTGTGTGTGTGTGTGTGTGTGAGTGTGTGTGTGTGTGTGTGTGTGTGTGCGTGTGTGTGTGTGTGTGTGTGTGTGTGTGTGTGCGTGCGTGTGTGTGCGTCCGCATGTGTGTCTGCGTGTGAAAGGCTCTAAGTCTCTGTGTGACGGTGGCTTCCATGGATTGCGAGAGAGGAATTCCAGGCAATCTGTGTCCCTAAGCCACTTATGCAACCTAATTAAGAGTGCACATACAAAAGAGTCCACAGAGGGCTGATTGAGGCGCATACTTGGGTTTTGTCAGGTTAGCAGCATATAACACATCCGCTAGAGCTTAGGTCACCGTCTCAGATAACACACACACACACACAGACAGACAGAGAAAAACACACACACACACACACACACACACACACATATAAACAAACACAGACACACACACACACACACACACACACACACACACACACACACACACACACACACACACACACACACCACACACACACACACACACACACACACACTGTCCTTAGGACGTCTAGATATGACGTGGAAACCGGACCCTAGGGGCAACAGTGAGCGCTGTTACCTTCAAGCATCTGCCTCAAGCGTCTGTCTCTGAATCCAAAGGTTGCAGGTTCGAATCCAGCGATAGAAAGTTGTTTTTTATATTTTAGTTTTAAGCCTATCCCAAACCTTAATAATGATTCAGAGTTAATGCCTAAACTTAACCTTAAACACTTCTAAATTTGACTTCTGGAACAACTTGGAAATTTGACGTTTGAGAAACATGAATAAACATCTAATTCTGACGTGACACTGTGAGAGCTGGTAGCTACAGACAGTGATAGATTAACTAACAACCAATCCGGTGTGCTGAGAGAGAGATATATTATCACGTATTGAGGAGGAGGGGCAGAGAGAGGACAGGACCGCATCATTTATTCAGGAACTGAATCTATCTAAATTAGAATTCCATCTCTGTCTGCTCGGCCCCATTCCAGAGAGAGACAGAGAGAAGAGGGGGAACCCCACAGTCTGTCTGTACACTAGTTCTATTCTACTTAGTCTTATCAGTCTAATCTCTCTCTCTCTTTCTCTGCCTCTCTCTCTTTCTTTCTTTCTCTGTCTGCCTCTCTCTTTCTTTCTCCCTCTGCCTCTCTCTTTCTTTCTCTCTCTCGTTACAGAAATCTCACTGCATTATCTACAGAGCAAGCCTCATAATCACACACACACACACACACACACACACACACACACACACACACACACACACACACACACACACACACACACACACACACACACACACACACACACACACACACACACACACACACACACACACGAGAAGATACAGCTTTCCAATAGATATAAACACAAAGTCAACACTCACGAAGATGCTCAAAATATATAAACACTATGTAAACACAATCCATTACTGCTGTGTGTGTGTGTGTGTGTGTGTGTGTGTGTGTGTGTGTGTGTGTGTGTGTGTGTGTGTGTGTGTGTGTGTGTGTGTGTGTGTGTGTGTGTGTGTGTGTGTGTGTGTGTGTGTGCATGCGAGTGTGTGTGTGTGTTTCCTGTCTAGTGGAGGTTAACTTCCTGCTGATGGTATAGAAACACAATCCCCCTGTGTCTCCATGACAACAGACATCCCCCTGTCACCACATCAGCGAGAATGAGGGAGTAGCAGAATTAGGCTATAGATTTAAGACAATCAGAACGATCAATGATCAGGATTGTAAAGAAAGACCAATGTTAGAGCAGGAGGGCTGCTGGGATCAGGATTGTAAAGAAAGACCAATGTTAGAGCAGGAGGGCTGCTGGGATCAGGTTTGT